>NC_048298.1:256558062-256722708 GCF_013100865.1 Trachemys scripta elegans | reverse complement strand
CTAAAATTCATTTGCAAATTCAACACCATTAATCTGGGCTTGAATAGGGATTGGGAGTGGCTGGCTCACTACAGAAGCAGCTTTTCCTCTCCTGGAATTGACACCTCCTCATCTATTATTGGGAGTGGACTACATCCACCCTGATTGAATTGGCCTTGTCAACACTGGTTCGCCACTTGTGAAGTAACTCCCTGCTCTCCATGTGTTTGTATATAATGCCTGCATCTGTAGCTTTCACTCTATGCATCCGAAGAAGTAAGGTTTTACTCACGAAAGCTTATGCCCAAATAAATCTGTTAGTCTTTAAGGTGCCACCAGACTCTTTGTTGTCTCAGGTGCCACTTTCAAATGACACTATAGCTCGATGAAGTCACGATCTGGCTCTGAATATGGAAGATCAGCTCATAGGACAGATTAAATTAGCAAAGTACGTTTCTTTGCACCTTGATGAATGTCCAGATGTTACTAATACGGCAATTCTGATGGTGTTGTTCAAACCATCTTATGAGAGTGATTTGAAGGAAGAGTTTTTGTTTTCTGCTTTGAATATGAGAGTGATTTGAAGGAAGAGTTTTTGTTTTCTGCTTCACTACCAACAAAAACAACAAGTTCTGAAGTGTTCAAGATTGTGAGCAACTACATCATTAACAAATGTGGTATGGATTTCAAGTTTTGTGTACGTGTATGTTCTGATGGCGCTGCTGCAATGACAGGATGGCATTCTGGAGCAGTTACCCAAATTAAGGCACTTGCACCTGAATGCAAGTCAACACATTGCTTCCTTCACCAAGAAACTCTTGCAACAAAAAAAAGTCAACAGAACTAAACAGTGTGCTCAGTGAGGTTGTAAAAATTGTGAACCATGTAAAGGCGAATGCTTTAAGTTCGAGACTATTCACTGCATTATGTGATGATATGGGAGCTGATCATAAACAGCTCCTATTGCATGCCGATGTACATTGGTTATTGAGGGGAAAAGTCCTGTCAAGAGTATTTGAGCTCCGAAACGAGCTTGCCAAGTTTCTTCAGGACAAAAAACCAAATTAGTCACAATTGTTCCAAGATGTGGATTGGGTAGCCAAGCTGGCTTATTTGGCTGATATCTTTGCCATCTTTAATGATCTCAACACCTCCATGCAGGGAAGGATGACTTAATGTCTTAGAATGGCAGACAAGATCGACGGACAGAAATGAAAGCTAAAAGCATGGAAGAGTTGAATGTCAAGAGATTGTTATGACATGTTTCATAACTTAGCGACAATCATCGCCGATGCAGGTGAAGACCTTGATGTTACATCTCTACGAAATGTCATCAGTGAACATTTGACAAATTTGGCAGAACGTTTTGAGTTTTAATTTCCAGCAGAAGAAGATCCACGGAAAGGGACTGGGTGGATCCGAAATCCATTTATTCCATTGAAAGATGACTTAACTGTCACTATGGAGGATAAGTTGTTGGAGCTGGCTGCTGACAAAAGATTGAAGATGAGTTTCAAAAGTACAACATTACTTGCTTCCTTTTGGATAAAAGTGAAAGCAGAATATCCTGAGCTTACTGAAATTGCTCTGAAAATTCTTCTCACATTTCCTTCAACATACCTCTGTGAGACTGGCTTCTCAACCATGAGTCTCATTAAGACAAAGTACAGGAATAGTATGGATAGTCATTCTCCATTGCATGTGGAACTGTCCTCAGTTGAACCACAACTGGATAAGCTGACAGAAGAAGCAGGATCACCTTTCACATTAGTAAAGGTTAAGGTTTTAACATGCTTATTATTGTGTTAATACATTTTTATAATATCTTTTTTAGGAGACTTTGCTGGTTTGATTTTTTAAATATTTTTTATTTGTATTGTAATATTGTATTATTTACAAAATAAACATAAAATAAAAAAATATCTGCCAACTTGTATTTTATTCATTCTATTGTTTCTGATATAAATTAATATTACTACAAACGTTCAAATAATATTTTCTTGGATCATGAATGAATAATAGTAATTTTATACTATCCGCACAGACGCACAGCCATTCAGTCAGTCTTCAATGTATTTAAATGGGAACATCTCCACATGTACGCCACACTCCCATTCCAATTAATACAGTGAAGAATGTCAGTTTTTCTGATCTGGTGTGCTACGTACTTATGCGAAAACGATAATAATAGGGCACAAATATGGTACCGGTCCCTGGCACATTGGGGGGAAAAAATTGCCGGTCCGCCACATCAGATAGTTTGAGAAGCCCTGATCTACATGGTCATATTATAATCAGATAATGTCATAATGAAAAAGTTCTAAATTGTCTAGAAGCATGATAAAAATAACTTGAAAGGGAAAGTGTCCATGATGAATGCAGAAACAGCAAAGGGCTGCTTTCTAGCTGTCAGCTCTCACTGCTCACATATGAAGAAAGGAAAGTTAATAAAACTCCTAAATGCTTAGACATTTAATTCAGGAGAAAAATATTTTTAATACAGCCAATCAAAATGAAACTGAACCCACAGAGCACTATGCAAAAAGACTTTGTCAGTTAGCCCCAACATATGAAGTTTAGCTGTATGTGTTCCACATTAACAGTAACAGACAATATACTTTGCTTTGGTGTACTTTGCTTCGTATTTGGAATTCAAACATTCTACTGATATTCCTGCCACTGAGAACAGACATCAGGAAAATAAAGCTTCAAGAATTATTAGAATAATTAAAAAGAGTGTGAGGTGTGCAATGCACTCTATGTTTAGGCAAAACCGGCACAGACTAAAGCAAAAAACGAAATAAACAAAAAGCCCAAAAAAACAAACACAACTCCCGAGCCCACAATACTTACTCCTATTATCTCCCCAGTTAGCCCTTCCCTCATCCCCCCTCCCAATCACAGTGATTTGCTAATATGGAATAATGACAATATGTCTATTGTTCAAGAAAGCATGGGTTCTGCATGCTACCACATGAGGTTATAGCCACAGTAAGTCAGGACTGGAGAACCCACTTGGCGTGTGGAGGCTATGTTTCTCTTAACCACCTGTTAGAGTCTTAAAATCAGCCTTGCTCCTTCAACTCTGTATGCTTTTATCGTTGCTCAGTCTTTCACACTATGGATTTTCCATGGATTTCTTTCCCCATCATTACCTCTAAGCTTGTTTTACTTCCATTATCTCTTAAGCAGAATACAGAACCAGTTACTAATATTAGTATTCATTGTCATAGAATCATAGAATATCAGGGTTGGAAGGTACCTCAGGAGGTCATCTAGTCCAACCACCTGTTCAAAGCAGGACCAATCCCCAGCTAAATCATCCCAGCCAAGGCTTTGTCAAGCCTGGCCTTAAAAACATTGAAGGAAGGAGATTCCACCACCTCCCTAGATAACCCATTCCAGTGCTTCACCACCCTCCTAGTGAAAAAGTTTTTCCTAATATCCAACCTAAACCTCCCCCACTGCAACTTGAGACCATTATTCCTTGTTCTGTCATCACTGAGAACAGCCTAGCTCCATCCTCTTTGGAACCCCCCTTCAGGTAGTTGAAAGCAGCTATCAAATCCCCCTTCATTCTGCTCTTCTGCAGACTAAATAATCCCCATTCCCTCAGCCTCTCCTCATAAGTCATGTACCCCAGCCCCCTAATCATGTTTGTTGCCCTCTGCTGGATTCTTTCCAAATTTTCCATATCCTTCTTGTAGTGTGAGGCCCAAAACTGGACACAGTACTCCAGATGAGACCTCACCAATGCCAAATAGAGGGGAATGATCACGTCCCTCGATATGCTGGCAATGCCCCTACTTATACAGCCCAAAATGCCGTTGGCCTTCTTGGCAACAAGGGCATGCTGCTGACTCATATCCAGCTTCTCATCCACTGTAATCCCCAGGTCCTTTTCTGCAGAGCTGCTGCTTAGCCAGTCGGTTCCCAGCCTGTAGCGGTGCATGGGATTCTTCTGTCCTAAGTGCAAGACTCTGCACTTGTCCTTGTTGAACCTCATCAGTTTGCTTTTGGCCCAATCCTCCAATTTATCTAGGCCACTCCGGACCCTATCCCTACCCTCCAGCGTATCTACCTCTCCCCACACCTTAGTGTCATCCGCGAACTTGCTGAGTATGCAATTCATCCCATCATCCAGATCATTAATAAAGATGGTTGAACAAAACCGGCCCCAGGATCCACCCCAGGGGCACTTTCTTGTACCGGCTGCCAACTAGACATCAAGCAATTGATCACTACCCATTGAGCCTGACAATCTAGCCAGCTTTCTATCCACCTTATATTCCATTCATCCAATCCATACTTCTTTAACTTGCTGGCAAGAATACTGTGGGAGATCGTATCAAAACTTTTGCTAAAGTCAAGATATATCACATACACCGCTTTCCCCATATCCACATAGCCAATTATCTCATCATAGAAGCTAATCAGGTTCTTATGTTCTTATGACTATCATCTTCTGACGGAGAAGAGGTTGGTTGAAGAAAATAATCAGTAAAGATATCAATGATAACATCTCTCATTCTGATAGAACACATTCATCTTCCATTTGTGGGGCAGACGCACAATGTAGCAGTCTGATTGGATCTCAGCTGCTATTAGATCAGGGATCGGCAACCTTTGGCACACGGCCTGCCAGGGTAAGCACCTTGGTGGGCCGGGACGATTTGTTTACCTGCCGTGTCCGCAGGTTCGGCCAATCACGGCTCCCCCAGCTGTAGTTCGCCGCTCCAGGCCAATGGAGGCGGCAGGAAGTGACGCTGGCAGAGGGATGTGCTGGCCGCGGCTTCCCGCAGCTCCCATTGGCCTGGAGTGGTGAACCGCAACCAGTGGGAACTGCGATCAGCCAAACCTGCGGATGCAGCAGGTAAACAAACTGGCCTGGCCTACCAGGGTGCTTACCCTGGCGAGCCACATGCCAAAGGTTGCCGATCCCTGTATTAGATTATCATAGAATCATAGGATTGGTAGAGACCTCAAGAGGTCATCTAGTCCATCCCCTGCAGTCATGGCAGGATGAAGTATATCTAGACCATTCCTGACAGATGTTTGTCTAACCTGCTTTTAAAAATCTCCAATGATGGAGATTCTGCAACCTCCATAGGCAATTTATTTCAGTGCTTAGCCACCCTCACAGTTGGGAAGTTTTTTCCTAATGTCCGACCTAAACCTCCCTTGCTGCAATTTAAGACCATTGATTCTTGTAGCAGTTGTAAGCAGATCATCTCTTTTACAGATAAGAACTTTGTAACTGCCATCCACACATTTTTCACCTTCGTATCGGATTACTGGAGTATATTCTACATCAGGGATTGGCAACCTTTGGCACGCGGCCCGTCGAGGAAATCCTCTGGCAGGCCGGGACAGTTTGTTTACTTACCGCATCCACAGGTTTAGCCGATCGCAGCTCCTACTGGCCGTGGTTCACTGATCCCAGGAAGCAGCGGCAGCACATCCCTCGGTCTGCGCTGCTTCCCACAGACCCCATTGGCCTGGAACAGTGAACTGCAGCCAGTGAAAGCTGCGATTGGCTGAACCTGTGGATGCTGCAGGTAAACGAACTGTTCTGGCCCGCCAGCAGATTTCCCTGACAGGCCGCCTGCCAAAAGTTGCCGATGCCTGTTCTACGTGGAGCTACATTCTGAATCTATTCAGAAACTGAAACTGATGTGGAATTCAGCAGTTCATTTGTCACTGGGGTATGTCTTGTGACCATGCTACACCAGTGCTTTTGGATCTCTGAAGTGTACTGGTTAGAATTTCAATTATTGGTTTTGACCTATGATGTCCTAAATAACTTGGTACCTAATAATCTAAAAAAAATGCCACTTTCCCTGTGCCATCCTGCTAGAGTTGGGGTCAGCAGAGACTCTCAAACTGGACAGTCTTGTATAAAAGAGATTGGGCAATAACACAGATTTATATATAAGGGCCGCTAATCATTGCAAGTTGCTCCCTTCTGGGTCTGAAGCAGCCCTTGTTTTTTGGTCGTTAGAGCAAACTGCAAAGCCCGTTTGATTTCACATTCTATGAGGAAGTCTATTTGGGAGAATTTAAAAATGCTTTTTGCTTCTGGATTATTATTAGTTGTTGTTCTGTTAATTAATGATTGAAAGGAAAATGAAAGCAGTGTCTATTTTATAGCTGTATATTTGAGCAATTGATAAAAAACAGAAGAATATGTTGACAAGTGTCCTATGAATGTAAGGCATGCAAAGAGAATAGTAGCATGCCCTACTGAGCACATCTTATATCACTATGTTGCATTATGATTTCAGGTAATGGAAATCTTCATGGCTTTTGGGTGTGCATAGCAGGTGGCACTCAAATATTAAACTGAAATTTCTTTAGTAGGTTATGTTATTCCAATTACAAATCTCTAATAACTTTTATTATAATATATTTATATAGGTAATTACTGTAGATTTCCAAATAACCAAAAGCTTTTCCTAATTTTACTCCATGGAACTTTATTGTTTTGTTTTGTTTTTTGGTTTGTGTTTGTTTTTGTTACCCAAGTGATTACTACTGAGCATGAATATCTTATTTTTATTCACAGCTTTAAGATTTTCCTGCTCTCCCTCATCCCAACGAACTTTCTCCTGTTTGTAATTTTCTCTGTAATTGGTCTCACAGTAATATATGCTGGTGGATTTAAAAATTAGAATTTAATCACAAGTAAAGCAGCATCTTTAAAAATTACTGAGCATCTAACACCTGCCATCTCATCAGTGTTTGGTCTACATCTTTGCAAATTACTACATATATCATTCCTGACATGTAAAGTGGTACAGAGATTAAAACACAGCTTTCAAGTGAGCTAAGATACACAAGTGAGACCTACATCTTGTTGAACACCCTTTCTGGAAAAGATATTAGTGTTAAAGAAAATAATTAATTATACATATAAAATCTGACTAAAGGCTGACTTAAAACTTACTCAATGTCTATTTCCCTGTAAAGATGTCAAATCATTCTTTCTTTGATTTGTTGGCTTAGAAACAATTATAAGATACCATAAATTATGTGGAAATTTCTTCCACATAGCAACCGATTGCACATGATTTAGTTCCAGTTTTGCATTATACAGAATTAAATATGTTCAAAATGATTGGATCGTATTCGTTTATTCCAATTAACTTCTATTTATTTTACAAACTTTATATGCACCGTATAGGGTCCAAATCGGGCCTTTGATGCACTGGTAACTCTCTGGCTTCAGTGGAAACCCCACATAAACACTATAGGTCAGAATTAGTCCCACAGTGTATTTGACCCCTCACTATCTTTCCATTTGTTTAAAAACTGTACTTCCTGCTGTTTTGGAGGGCTCACTGTAAACTGGGTATTTTGAGGGCTCCTGGTGTCCCTAATTCCACCCACTCCTCATTATTGCAGGAACAGTAGGGATCCTTTCCCATCACCTCCAGTCCATTACATCATGACTTTGGGAATCCTGTTGCTTGGGTCTTGCCATTTTGGAGACTGGTTTCTGTATTGCACATAGATTTACAGTCTGAATGAACTTTATGAACTATTGAAAATAGCCATTATGCTGCTAATTTCACACAAATCATGGTCTTTTATATAAGGGTTTCTGAGAACTTTATCACCTCCCCCTTGTTGCCAAAGAGGCTGATATATGGTCAATCTGATAACATATCAGTTTATCTATGGATTGGATAGGCAGGAGTCACTTTTCATATTATTATGTAGCAAAATCTTTGTATTCATGGGATTTTCAAAAATCATGAGATTGAAAAATACAAGTAGATAATCAAATATCAATCTCCATCCTCTTAATATGCAGGGAAAATCTTCAATGCTCAGCTTTATTTATTTATTTTTTTAAACCCACAAAATGACTACTTTGGGTTTCACCAAGTTTTGTTTTGTTCGCATTCTGCTCTGCTGACTTCGGGTGGTAGAGAAAAAGAAAAACACAGACATATAAGGAGATGAGAGAGAGAAAGAACTGAAGTGAGTGAACAAGGTGAATTACTTTCTTGTCAGTGCAAGGCAATGGAAATACGAAGTGTCAGGCACAGCCCAATATGCCAAACTTCCTCAACAATACACAACTTTCAAGACCCATCAAAGATTTTCTTATTTTTTATTTAAATCTACTTAGAAGCACTCAGTCCCTGCCCATCGTTACATACATTCTTAAATGTGTGCTTAGAAAGCTTTAGGCCCCAGTTCAGCAAGGACTTATACTAGAGTACTATAAAACCCAGTGATTAGGGGACCTCACCTGGGAAGTGGGAGACCTGTGTTCAAGTCTCTCCACTGCATCAAGCACACTGGGAATCTGAATCCTGGTCATCCACAATCTGGGTGAGGGCGCTAACCACTGGGTTTTGTGGGGACATCTTATACATCTTTTTCTGTGAGAAAGGACTGACTTGCTTTAGGCACCTAACTCCAGGAGAGGGTTCACAGCTGTGAATCCCAGATGGAAGGAGTCTCCCTTGGCATTTCCTACTGGCTAGCTTAGGTGGTTCCCCACTCAGCTTGCTAGCTTTTGTGGATCCCATTCTTAGGTGCCTAACTCTTCTCATGAAGCACAGAGGTAGCCTAGGTATCTAACTCAGCCTGTGGATTCTATTAGGCAGCAGGGTGCCTAGAAGTTAGGTAATACAGTGCTGAGTCTAAGTACCCTTTGGAGATCTAGCCCAAAATTCCCACAGAATATCAAAAGATTCTTCCAGAAAAAAAATAAAATATGTGATAAACTATCGTCCTGATAAAACAAACAAAACATTATCAGCACTACGGGAACACATCAGCACCATTCTTCAATGTCTGCAATTTCCCCATAAAACATAAAATAGTGTACAACTAAAAATAAAAATGTTTATTGAAAGTTTATACTTGTGTTGGCACTATTGTTTCACCATGAGAAAGAGTTATTATCATTCCCTCAAAGTCCCATCTTCACCAATCTAGGCACTGCATGCTTATGGCATTTTAACAGTGCAGTTGATTGACAGTGTTCAAGAATCGCAGTATAACCCAGAGACCTCTTTGGTGCCAACTGGCAGAGGGTACAGGGGTGGATAAGGATTATTGGAATCACCTGGATCTAATATCTACATTCCAGTTCATCAAAGAATGCCATCTGAGATGATCTTTGAAAGCCTGTTTCACACTGGTCATTATAACCATTGTGACATGTATGTACAGATAATATGCAAGGAGTTATGTATATATTCTGCAAATTATATTCTTAAAATCTGTGACATCCGGCTGGTCACCAAAAGGTGAGAAACAGTTTTGTTTTGGTTGGTTGGTTGGTTGGTCAGGAAAGAGATGTTTATCTATTAATTTGTCTATATTTAACTTGAGCATTATATACTTCACAGTGACTGCCTATTTACAGTCTGAGCACAATGCTCGTCAAGTAGTTCAGTGTCCAGTACACTGAGGTGACCAAACCATCTGAAACTCACTTCCATATACCAGTGAGCCCCTTGTCTTCTTGCATTGGGATGCTTTTATGATCACAGGAGGTTAAAATGTGCCTATTGTTAACCTGGAAAGGGAGAGTGGAGGCTTCGGATGCCAGAAGGCATTGTTTGTGTAACACCAACAGACTCCAGTTGTTGGTGGGTAGGATTGCCTCTACTGCCTGAGCTAAAAGCCATATGCCTGTTAGCTAAGGCTGTAGAAGCCTCATTAATCTCTAAGTGGTCTCGGTGCCACTAGAGGGGACAGAACACCACACCCAGAAGATGTGTGGGTTACACTTGCATTGCCAGAGGCTGGTGATGCCGGGGACTTGACCCTGGAATGCACAGACAAGACTTCCTCACACTAAGGGCAGGTGGTAGCAAGGTGCCTCACAACCTTGTGTACTCCCAGGAAGTATCACACTCAGGACTCTTATTTCTTATGCAATGTTATTTAAAAATTGGGTCAAATTCTACTCTTAGTTACACTGGCATCACAATGGACTAAATAATTACTCCAGATTTACATCACTGTGACTGAGAGCAGAATTTGTTCCACTTTCTCAACATGAGACCTGATTTAAATGTTTTTATCGGAGACTTGTAGAAGTTAGGAATAAAAAGTACTGTTAGGTAATCTAGGCCTCAAATTGCAAACCTTTACCTATATATTTAACTTTACCTATGTAAGTAGTCCAAGTGAAATCAATGGGACAACTCATGTTAGTCAACTTAAATTTGTGCCTTAATGGTTGCACAAGTGGAAGCTAGTCTATCCTACTGCCACTGTAGGTTTAATCCATCTATCTTATTTTACTAATGTTGTAATTAAATTGGTAACATATTTCATGTGTATTTGGCCCATATGCTATTATTCTAAATATAACTGAAGAAACAGTGATGTTGATAAGTAAAGACACCCAAGTGCATCTTGCTTGATAATAATACATTCTATATACTACTTTACAAATATAAGCAAAATAAAAAAATAGTCTCACCTACTTAAGTAGAAAAAGTAATTTCTGATGAAAAAATAATGAGATCTGATGAGAAAGATTGCACCTTAAACATCACAGTATCCCCTAACACACTGCTCAGGCATTGTTTAGTCTGAATAATAGACTTATGTTTCTTCTTATTTGTCAGATACAGAATTGCAATTGTATTTGCCATGTTGTTTATATTTTAATTTTTAATTTTGATTTATCGGTATAGAGCAATCATCCATGTCAGTGGGAGCTTCCACAATATGAAATCATCAAGATAATACCATACAGTAAAATGCAATATAACAAATAACAATGACTGATCAAACAACTAAGAAAAATAACAATACTTTCCAATTAATGGACCAGACAATAGGAGGGCCTGAGCTGGGCCATAGAAGAAAGGTGGTTTTCTGTGCTAGATATCTTCATATATGGAACAGACCCAGCTCTGCCTAGCTTGCAAAAACTGAGACATCACTCAGAAACAGAAGTGATAAGGCTACAGTCTATTAAGTCACTAAAGATTCCATTTTATATTAATTATTTTTCTTACATGCACCTAATTTATCCAGGTATATGTATGAAGTGAACATTTCACTACAAGTTGGCTCACTGGTATCGTCATACTAATTGAGATGTATAACCTTCCTAGCTAGTTAATCTGCAGAATACTCCACATGCCTTTCAAATTACTACTTAGCTAGCTAGGTAAAGAAAAGTAGGGGGGCCATTTATATTTTTTCATCTTTCCTGTGGTGTATCCTCTCTGTCTGCATCAATCATGTGCCACTGGCCTGCTCAATCTATCATGTAGCTCCACCATTTCTTCTATAAATGTAAACTCTTCAATTCAACATAACATGAGTAATAACTCCCTGTTGTTTAGCCTACATCTCTTTGCTAGTTTCAAGCCTTTTGCATTCTAGGCACGTAGCAAGTACACTGGGCATTCTTGTTCTACTGCTGAGCCACGCATAATGTCTGACTTATGTGTGATTTGCTTTTCAAGTTTTACTATTTGTAGTCTGAGTCTAGTAATCATACTACATATGACAAAGTTGACATTTTAAAATGACAGAATTGGCAGGTCTGTTTGTCGCATGATATTATTTTTCAGGAAAAGAAGAATGAGTCAAAGTCGGGAATAATAAGAAAACGAACAGCCATGTTAACTACATTTTATTTCTGAGTGGTAAAATATAGTAATTAATCTACTTGCTGTGAGTATTCATTTTGTTTTATGTGTTCATTTTAGTTGAGGAAGCCATTATAATGAACAGTGAAAGTATAATATAGCATTGTATATTGAGGTCTAAAAGATTTTATCAGCTTGAGTTTGGAATGGTTGCATTACTTCCAACTGGTGAAGCTACATGTCAATTGCACAGGACCTCACAAATGAGCTCTAATGAAACCTCAGGACAGGTCATACTTCTAAATATGTGACATATTTTAGAGAAAACACCACTTCAGAAATGTTTTATAAAGTTTTTCAAAATGTTATTTGCACTAATTTACATATCCTTTCTCCTATATAGCTAAGGATGTCTTAGTACCAGCAGTCTGAAGCAGAGGCCTCAGAGGGAAGACTCTAAAGATTATGTGAAATTGCTTTCCCATCAGTAACAATGTCAGAAGTTCAAGGAGCTCACTCACTGACTTTCTAATTGAATAACAGATTGTGAGATACTGGAGTTTAAATATCAGAGGGGTAGCCATGTTAGTCTGAATCTGTAAAAAGCAACAGAGGGTCCTGTGGCAAAGATGCCACAGGACCCTCTGTTGCTTTTTGGAGTTTAAATCTAACTCTAGCCCACCACAGAGTATTGCCTGGCCTGGGCCTCTATCCTATGGCATATAATTTCGTGCAGAAAATAGTGCATCTGGGGAAGCTCATGGAAGAAGGAAACTCTTCTCTGGCAGGTTGTTTTTTTTTTCTTTTAAACAGTGTTTTTTTGGAAGCTGCTCAGAGGTTTGCAATGTTAGAATTCTTAGTTCCAGAAGGAATGGATTAGTATGAAGGGTGAAGGTGAGACAAACAAAGGTGCATAACAAATGCAGTTTATCACATGCACTTTGAATCATGATCAGTGGAATGGGAGGCAGAAGGTCCATGTTCCCGTGATTGATTTTTATGGATAGGACAACAGGAAAACAGGGAACAGGTAGAGATAGGCTCAGCCTATCAGCCTTGTGGACGGAGCAATGGACAGAGTTTAATGAAGTTCCACTTATCTACTGCATTCAGCTTCATTATTTGCTAATGAAACATGGTGACAGCCTTGTTAGATGGACTCAAGATGTGTTTATTGGCTGGGAATAAATGCACAACTCTGCTCCTTGATAGAAGTGTCTGACACTTGCCAGTCATCTGATAATAGCCAGCAGAAAGAGACTCTTTTACCACATGAGCTGCACATCTGACCATGGGAAAATGGGGGAGAGGACTTATTTATCGTCAAGAAAAAGCAGTATTTGATTACAGTGGACTATTATTTGTGACATTACCTGGGGTCCAATCTGGATTGATAGACAGAGCTCTGTCCCCTCAGTTATCTAACCTCAAGTGCCTTTTGCACAGCTTTGTCATGAGACCAACCATTCCTGATCTGCTCATGTACAGCCTCCAGCAAGTAAGTTACTCACAGTTATACAGGTCTGTCGCAACATACACGCATTTAATATGCACAATTTCAGCTTTACACGGTCAGCAAAAACAAAAACAAAACAAAACAAAAAAGAGAAAAATAACAATTTTAATACTGTACCTGTAGTGCGGGCGATTCCACCTGCCATTACACTCAATGTAATTTTGACTATATGCGATTTTCACTTTACGCGCTGACTGCGGAACGTAACCCCAGCGTAAGATGCGACACCTGTACTATATGAGTGCTATAGTCATCTGCTCATGAATTGCACTGCAGAGTATCACCAGCAAACTCTCAGTCCCAGACTTTCCCCCCAGAAATATGAGTCTTGTACTGTCTTGTAGATGATTTTTGCCCACACCTTCTTTCCTGCTTGCTACTTAGTCAGGTGATTGTCTATTTGATCTTGTTGGTACCTGGATGAGGCATTAGACAGCCCTTTGTCTCTGGGAAACTGCTTTGTGACTGCCCACCAGAACATATTAGAATATGTCTCAATAATATCACACAGGAAATCTTATAACTTTACATACAATTTTGCCACATATATTTTACTAAGACAACAATGATCAGCAAATCATGATTTTTCAAATGATACCTCACAAGGCATACTTTGTACAAGTGTTAACGTAGTCCTCTAAAAGGGGTGAACATAGGGGAACGTATTATTCCAATTTTGGGGAGGTTGATGCCCTACCTGCCAGTTAATGATTGGCAAACTGAAAGCTCGCTTTGTGAGAAATGGCATTTTGGACGTTGTATTGACCAAAAAAATTACCCTAATTTGCCTTAAAAAAATTCAAGAATTTTAGTCACAGATGGAATGTGTCCACCACACTTACCTCCCCAGCATACACCCAGAGTAATGTGAAAGTGCAGTTAGCTGTGAAAACAGATAAGAGACTGTTATGCCAGGCTGTTTCTTGTGCTTAGATCCCTTATTTACATTTTTGGCTCACAGGAATGCCCTCTCACAGTGGTACCAAAACAGTCCAATGCAGACTCTGATAGGACAAAGGACCAAAATTCTGTTCCCAGTGAACGGTGACCTGTTGCAGCCAGAAGAATGGGCACACAAACAAGAGGAGATGTCCAACAATGACAGAAAACAGGCACTAGAGTACAACAGGTCAGCCAAGGACCTACCATCTCTGGAAACAGATTCACTTGTGAGGATCTACGCGTTAGAGAGATATCAGAAGGAGTGGAATAAAGGAGTTATGAGCTGTGCTGTCATACAAGGTGACTGTGCAACATGCACAAGTGTTTCAAAGGAACTGAAGGCTCGTCAGAGCCAGCAGACTGCACCCAGAGAGCACGGCCATGTACCTGGTATGGTTCACAAACTCCCCACACCTGTGCCTTTTGCGGTGAGAGGGAGACTCTGGCATACTTTTAGGTAAGGTGCATCAGATTGCAGCCCCTCTTCCAGTGCCCCCAGAACCTCTTACTGAGTTTCTGGCTTTACCTCCTCATTTATGCACACCCCATCCATGACCCCACAAATTCACAGGAACTCCTTGTCAACCTCCTATTAGCGCTGGCCAAGATGGCCATCCATCGTACCGCGAGGAGGAAGTTAACCGAGGTGGTGCTCTGTGACTATGGGGCCTATGGTTCCTTATTCAACCATGCCTCTGGGCAGAGTTCCTCTGGGCAGTGTCCACTGACACTCCAGAAGCCTTTGAGGAGCAGTGTGAGATGTCAGGGGTTCTCTGCTCAGTGACCCCTTCTGGTTCCTTGATTTTTAGCTTTTGACTTTACTCCCATTTCTTTTTTCTCCTTTGTTGTCCACCTTAATCAATGGAAGCCTGGAATTAGTGTTTCCACTCCCTTAATTGAGGGGCAGGGCCTTCAGTTTGAGGCCAGACTAGACCCAGTTCGTCAGATAGTACCTAGCATCCAGAGAAAGCCTACAGAGATACAGAAATCATCACAGAACAGAGATACAGAGAAACTTCTTGGGGGCCAACTGCACAGGGAGGGAGGAGACTTTATAGAGAGAAAGGTTGCTAGACTCAGAGATAGGTAAAAGGGAGCCAGAGATAAGTCACTCCTGGTGTGGTCACATCTTGGAGAGACCAAACTACCTCAAAGACTGTGTAACAAGAGGAGTTTGTGGTAAAGACAAGACTCCAACTCAGCTATGTGCTAACAGCTTCTGGCTGAAGGGACATGAGATGGTGGTCTGGGTGTCAACTGCTTGTTTTCAATTTTTGTAAAATCAGAAAGATGCAGCATGATTAGTAGAACTTGGAGTCAGAGGGCTCATGTTCCCTGGACTGTTATTGACAGGTCACCGGGGGATTGGGTGGTGTCAGGCTGGAAACAATTCAACCACATGGACAAAGAAGTGCAAAAGGGTTGATAAATTTCCACTTGTTCAACTTAAATGCATTCAGCTTCACTCTTTATTGATGAACAACCCTTCACCACTGCATATGTAGTGTATTATATCAAATTGTAGGCCCTAATGTAGTATTAACATACATGCTGACAGAGCCCTGCACCCAGATGGAGCCCCTTTGACTTCATTGCAGGATTCAGCCAGCATAAATGCTGTTGCAGGATTGGAATCTTACATGACAAAAAATCATAGAATCTTAGGACTGGAAGGAAACTCAAGAGGTCACCTTGTCCAGTCCCCTGCACTCAAGTCAGGTCTAAGTATTACCTCCACTATCCCCGACAAGTGTTTGTTTAACCTGCTCTTAAAAATCTCCAATGATGGAGATTCCTCAACCTCCCTTTACAATTTATTCCAGTGTTTAACCACACTGACAGTAAGTATCAGAGGGGTAGCCATGTTAGTCTGAATCTGTAAAAAGCAACAGAGGGTCCTGTGGCACCTTTGAGACTAACAGAAGTACTGGGAGCATAAGCTTTCTTGGGTAAGAACCTGACTTGCATCTGAAGAAGTGAGGTTCTTACCCACGAAAGCTTATGCTCCCAGTACTTCTGTTAGTCTCAAAGGTGCCACAAGACCCTCTGTTGCTTTTTACTGACAGTAAGGAAGATTTTTCCTAATGTCCAACTTAAATTTCTCATGCTGCAATTTAACCACATTGATTCTTGACCTATCTTCAAAGGTTAAGGAAAACAGTTTTTTTTCTCCCTCCTTCTTGTAATAACCTCATATGTACTTGAAAACTGTTATCATGTCCCCTCTCAGTCTTCTCTTTTCCAGACTACACAAACCCAATTTTTTCAGTCATGTTTTCTAGACCTTTAGTCACGTTTGTTGCTCTTCTCTGGACTTTTTCCAATTTGTCCACATCTTTCCTGAAATGTGGTGCCAAGATCTGGACACAACACTCCAGTTGAGGCTGTATCAGCATGGAATAGAGCAGAAGAATTACTTCTTGTGTCTTGCTTAAAACACTCCTGCTAATACATCCCAGAATGATGTTTGCTTTTTTTGCTACAGTGTTATACTCTTGACTCATGGTTAGCTTGTGATCCCCTATGATCCCCAGATCCCTTTAGACAATACTACTTCCTAGACAGTAATTTCCCATGTTGTATGTGTGCAACTGATTGTTCCTTTCTAAGTGGAGTTGTCATAACTATAAAGGGAAGGGTAACAGCTGTCCTGTGTACAGTACTATCAATCCCTCCTGGCCATAGACTCCAAAATCCTTTTCCCTGTAAAGGGTTAAGAAGCTCAGGTAACCTGGCTGGCATCTGACCTAAAAGACCAATAAGGGGACAAGATACTTTCAAATCTTGGGGGGGGGGGGGAAGGCTTTTGTTTGTGTTCTTTGTTTGAGAGGGCGTTCGCTCTCGGGACTGAGAGGGACCAGACATCAATCCAGGTTCTCCACATCTTTCTAAACAAGTCTCTCCTATTTCAAACTTGTAAGTAAATAGCCAGGCAAGGCATTTTAGTTTTCCTTTGTTTTCTCAACTTGTAAATGTACCTTTGACTAGAGTGTTTATCTTTGTTTGCTGTACTTTGAACCTAAGACTAGAGGGGAGTCCTCTGAGCTCTTTAAGTTTGATTACCCTGTAAGGTTAATTTCCATACTGATTTTACAGAGATGATTTTTACCTTTTTCTTTAATTAAATGCCTTCTTTTTAAGAACCTGATTGATTTTTCCTTGTTTTAGATCCAAGGGGGCTGGATCTGGATTCACCAGGAGTTGGTGGGAGGAAGGAGGGGGGATGGTTAATTTCTCCTTGTTTTAAGATCCAAGGGATTTGGATCTGTATTCACCAGGGAATTGGTGAAGGTTTCTCAAGGCTTCCCAGGGAGGGAATCCATTGGGAAATGGTGGCAGCGGACCAGAGCTAAGCTGGTAGTTAAGCTTAGAAGTTTTCATGCAGGCCCCTACATTTGTACCCTAAAGTTCAAAGTGGGGATACAGCCTTGACAGGAGTACTTTGTATTGTCCTTATTGAATTTCATCCTATTTACTTCAGACCATTTCTTCAGTTTGTCTAGATCATTTTGAATTTTAATCCTATCCTCCAAAGCACTTGCAGCTCCTCCCAGCTTGGTAACATTTGCAAACTTTATAAGTGTACTCTCTATGCCATTATCTAAATCATTGATGAAGATATTGAAAAGACTCTGACTCAAAACCGATCCCTCTGGGACATCACTTGATTCGGCCTTCCAGCTTGACAGTGAACTAATTCTAACTACTCTCTAGGAACTTTATCTGTGCATATCATGCTAATAGATTACCTAAAGTTTTCCTTATCTCTGAACTCTAAATTGGTGCTGTAGTAAAATGCCACATTTTATCTAAAGATTTACAAATAAGGAAAATACACCATTATGTAAATAACCAGTGAATAATTTGCTTCTTTGCATTTTGTTTGCATGTTTAATTATTGTTGTGGGATTGTCATGGCTCAATCACTTATTGAATGACAAATATACTGCAGATCTAGGCCCATTTATTTTGTTAAACTGTGAGCTATGACAGCTAAGATTAACACGGAAATGTAGTTCACCCACAATGTTTTCAGCTTTTGCTGTTTTATTGCAAGTCTTTGAGATAGATAGATAGATAGATAGATAGATAGATAGATAGATAGATAGATAGATNGTCTTTGAGATAGATAGATAGATAGATAGATAGATAGATAGATAGATAGATAGATAGATTTACTTCAGGTCCCAGTTGGCATCTAATTAATGTGAAACTTTCATTTTAAAATACAAGTAAATTCCTAGTTCTCAAGGTTAGGCAAAAAAGCTTGAACCCTAACGGCTCAAAAACCTGAAAGAAAGTAAAAGCTGCAATGTAATCTGTTTGAGGGCAACAAGAAGAGAATGTGACTCACAATCCCAGAATTCGATGTATCAGTATACATAATGCACATTCCAGAACTATAGTGATGGGTGCCTTACAACCGTAAAATTCCTTACAATTACAAGTGAGAGAGAGACTGTCTCTTCATCCAAAAACACACTGGCTGTTATTGCACACTGGCTGTTATTTTACCTACTTATACCCACGGTAACTTGTCAAAATCTTTCTGTTCCTAGACAGGTGTCAGGTATTTATACCCCTTGACAGGTTTCTATTTAATCCAGCTGTGTTATTAGTCAAGAGATGATCCGTTGATGGACAGCTGTGAATGTGTATGTATAAGCATCAATAATTGAAGTGATAGCTTTCCTATGTAACTTGGACTAACTTGTTGCTACAGAAGCTTCTGTGCTTTTGGGAGGTCTGTAGCTATTATTGCTATATCAACTTTTCTTTTCTATAATTTCTCATTTTTCACTAGGTTTACTGTTGACTAGTCCAATGAACTTTGACCTAGATCCAAATCAAAAGTCTCTCTTTCTTCTGTTCTTCTATGATCAGTCTTCAGTATTTATAAAACAAAACAAATTGTCAATTAAATAAAAAGTGCTTCAAAATACAATGCCACATTTCTTTTCACTCTAAGAAGTACTGTGTCTTGTTCCTTCTAATTCTTCTTCTTTAGATAACATACAAAATACCTGAAGAAAGAGGACACTCCAGACTTAGTTTTGACTCAGGCAAATCTCCTATTGAAGTCAAATGGAGATTTCCCTGAGTTAGGATTGAGGGGGAAAAGTGCAAAACTGGGTCCTTGTTAAGGGAATCATTTGTTGGGTTTCTGTTTTTCAATACACAAATACAGGTCAAACAATTGTTAAATGATTAAGGAAGAAAAGTTTCAAATTTTAGGTTTAAATTCAAATTGAAAGGAGGCGCCATCAGTCTGTCTATGACATAGGACTCGCTTTGGACCTAGACTTTCGGAGGAACTCTTCCTGCACAGGGGGACAAAGAGGTAACTTTATTTGAGCCAAATGAGAGGGGTCAGATATCTTGTATAAAAGGAAGAATATACTATGGCCCCCATGCTTTACTTAACAAAGGAAGCCATTTTTATTTGGATTCCCTCCAAGACCTTTTTCTACTTGGCTTATCCAGAATACCTCATCCAGTTCTGGGAGAACACTTCATCCACTGCACTGGGATCTAAAAGGTCAGTTTGACTACAGCTCATCATTCAGGCTACTTCATCAGGGATGGAAAAGCTCTGTGCCCATGCTGGCCAGATCCAGATACAGGGATTTAGGTAAAGGCTGATACCATAATTCCAAATTATATCACACACTATAGTTTATATAGATTTTTTCCTAGCAACTAACATCTATACTACTTGAATCTAACTGGTTTGGACATTTCCAACCATGTAAGGACCAATCACTTTGCAGATCATGTAAGAACCGCTTGTGTCCTCACCTTATCTATATTTCCAGCTTATCAGTTCAGGGTGTTTTCATATATCTGAACTAGCCTGAAAACACAGTCTCCAGCACACAGCTTGCTACACTCTTGTTTACAGTTTAACCTTGCACTCAAATGAAGCCATATGAAAGTTCTTTATGCCCAGAAAAATATATGCCTACAGTTTTTAATATTTAAGAGTGATGTTTTGGGGTTGGAGTTCTTTCTGTCTCTTTCTTGCTCTTGGGAGAAAAAAACGCTTAAATTGCTGTTTTGGGAATCCCTCTTGCATTATATGTATCCCTGATGATATTTAAAAAAATACAAAATGTTATCTATTTTAGGGTACATTTTTAGGAAGATGCACAAGTCATAAAGCCTACTAGTGTTATTAGAATTAAGTGTCCACTTCTCCATGAATCATGCAGGTACTTTTTATCTGTGGATTCAGTCCATGCACCTTCCTCTTCTGTGCTGAATTCACCTTTCAAACCCTAAATTCTCCCACTGACAATTATGTACAGAATAAGATTCTAAGAAATAACTCCAGCTATAAATTTGATACTTCAGTTGCAATTTTTTTTCTAATTCATGCTCTTGAATAATGAAAGGAAGACTTTAAAAGTATTTTTCATAAGTTACAAAATCACATTTTATTCACTCTAGAAAACTTGAAACAAAATTGTTTCTTTCCCAATTTTCCTTCCATGATAGTCTGTTATTGCAGGATTATTATTTTTTTTTAAAAAAGAAAACATTGAAAGTTACTTTTAAAAATACATGTTGATGACTATGCTTTATAAAAATAATATAACTTTGCAAACAGATAACATATATTTATAATAGTATCAATATAACTTATACTGTCTTGACTTTGTCACTCTCTCATTCTGTATAGCTGTTCCCTCTCTTTATGTAAGAAAATAACTTGTACTGTTTTCTATTTAAAAAATGGACTGTTTACAGAGGTGCTGAGGTCATGAGCCACATTGACTTTAATGGGAGTTATGTATGCTCATTTCTAGAGCTGATTGAAAAAAAATATAACACTCAATTAAAAAAAATATTCAGTGAAAATTTGGTTTCATTTTTCTACCAGCTCCACTCAGCACCTCTGAAAATCAGTCCATTTGTTTTTAAGAAATGGAACAGCCCCTCCATGTAGACAACTACAAGAGAACTTTAATTTATAGAATTTCCTCTCTCAGTTTGGAAGAAGAACTGCTGTTAATTAAGTGGCATAATCTCTGACAACCTTCAAATCATATGGCTGTTTCTCCATTTGGGTTCTATGGGATCAGGATTATATGGAGTCTGAGGCCAGGGCCAGATACAACATCTGGCTGCTATCTGTTGTGCAATATTTTGCAGTCTTACCAGATTTCCATCCAAAATTCCCAGAGGAAATTAATACAATTGTTTGTTTCTCTGTGAGTTTTCACTGCAACTGCTACTGATCTTGAATGGAACTCTGCTAATGGCAGTAAAGTTCCTATATGAAATCTGTATGAATATGCCAGAGGGGCATTAGAGGCCAACAAATCAGTAGAAAAATGGAACCATTCATGCAGACTGATCCTTGTAATTGTATCTAGGTTGTCCCTTCCTTGCAGATGTTTTGTTCCTGAAATTAATGCTCTCTTTACTACCAAGAACTCGTCTTTAACATATCAATAAATGCTGTTTCCTGTGGGAAAATGCTCTACAAGAGGGCATTGATATCATTAGGGAAGACTTAGTGATGAGTGACATTGTATTGCATAAGAAAATATTCTATGGCACTATCATGATCATGGGAAGAAGATATGTTCTGCATAAATACAGATCAGTATGTGCAGATGTTGTCACCAGGATGTCCAAGTTTGCTA
Source organism: Trachemys scripta elegans (assembly GCF_013100865.1). Taxonomy (NCBI): domain Eukaryota; kingdom Metazoa; phylum Chordata; order Testudines; family Emydidae; genus Trachemys; species Trachemys scripta. The sequence goes on along the minus strand of NC_048298.1, from coordinate 256,701,037 downwards.
ATGTAATGCAGACAGACCCCGGCAGGATCAAACCAGGGCCCTCTGGAGCTTAGTGCATGAGCTAAAAGCCAACTGACTATTAGCTAACACTTTAGAATAGCCTCATTTGATCTCTCTTTAAGTGGTCTCGGTGTCACTAGATGGGACAGAGCACCACACCCAGGAGTTGTGTGGGTTACACTAACATGCAGGGTTCAAGCTGATAGGGTGGGAATGTTTATAGAAGACATGTAAGAAATCATGTTGTAAACTGGGTCATATATTGGCAGAAAAGCAAGAATATGCTTTACCAGTCACAAGGTTTTTGAGAAGACAATTGTTTTGATCCACATTTAATGATTTATACCAGAAGTTTTGAGTTGGAACTTTTGGTGTTTAAAGAAAAATTCAGTAATCCCTTGTATAACAGATATCCTCATTGTATTCCTTTTGAAAAGCAAGTCATATCTCTGTACAAATCTACTCAGTAACTCAGATTACAAAGAACTCTATGAAAAGCAGGTTCATATTCCAATTGTTTGGATTTAACTTCAATGGGAGTTCAATATTCAATGATGTTCTACTATGAGAAAAAAAATCAATACTTTAAAATTCTAATTTTTTAAAGTTCCTGTGACTGTTACAATTCTGACATGAAGTGGTTATTTTATTACTGCATGAGGAGAATGCAGCCAAGAAAATTTCATATTTCTTAAACTGTCTCCACAATAAATGAATCAATCAATAAAGGGAAGTGTTACATATGGATGTGAACTAGATCCTGTAATTTGAAAAGAACTAATATTATTTAATATTATAGTTTATTTTATAATGCATTGACGAATAATCATGATTATTTATGGGGAATATAGAACCTACATTCTATGTTAGGTGAAACATTCATCACACTTGTCAACTTTCCTGGTTTGGCCAGAACTGCTTTTGGGTTTTTAAAACCTATATTAAGGATTGTCTCTCCCAGCTAATGTCCTGAAGCAGATGGCAAAGTACTTTGAAAACAAGAAACAACACTCTCCCTCCTCACCCCCAAACAGAGGAGGGCAGTATCTGGACCATTGTGCTTATCTATTAAAAATACTTCCAGTTATACAGTACTGTGGTTGCCAGCTACTATTTGTGAAAAATTAAATTAGTTTTGTCAATAATAATGTATTTATTAACCAATGTATTCAAACAGACGAATGTCACAAATACAAGATTATTACTGCACCACAGGGACAAGAAAGAAAAACACACTATAAATGTCAGACATAATATCAAAAAGCCACATAAAATTGTGAGAAGCACAGGACTTGCCATTTCTAATTAGACAAAAGGTCCATACAGGACAGGACAATAACTGATACTTCAGAGAAAAGGTGCTCCCCACTCCAACATTTTCCCAAAGATTGTGGTAATGGACATCTGAGACCACCTTTCTACTCGTATGGGAGGCAGAACACGGCCCCCAGTTCCAGACTTATGGCATTCTCTTGTATCCTAGGTCCTTACCAGCTTGAGTTTGCCCTCAGGGCATGTTGAAAGGCCCATATTTCTCCCTTTTCTATGAAGAGATGGGTATTGCTTAGGGCTAGATAGTAATGCTATAGGGTTTTTGTGTATAGTTCTTGTTGCTTTGATGTTATTATTGTGTTGTTTGATTATTTAGTTATTTAATCTATTTAATTATTAGTATATTTTTAAAAGTTTGTGAAGGATGTTTGCCCTGATTGTTGAATGGGTCCTCTATTATTGTAGGTTAGTAAAAATCTAAATAAACTGACAGCTAGAATTTCCCAGTGAGTGGAACCTAGCTGACAATATCAGTGAGTTGGGGCTTCCCTTCAAGCACTGTGGAAAGGGAAACCCCATAATAAGATTTCTGGGTAGTTAAAGGAAATTAGCAGGCAAAGCGTTCACATATTTTCCTTCATGTGCATACATACAAAAGGTTTCGGTCAAATAACTATTCAGCTCTTTTAGAAACACTACTCAGATAAATTTTTGTATATAGGTTTTATTTTCTTCATCCTCCCTCCAGCCTGAAACATCATCTTAAAATTCCTGTATCTATCATCTATCATAAAGCTAAATGAAGTCTCAAAATTGATTTTTTAAAATACTTTAGCAGGAATCTAAATATCAACTACATATAAGTCTAAAATCAAGTGTCAGGGAAAGAAATACAAGAATTAGGTGGAGAGGAATATATAAAAGCTTCCTTTCACTGGCAGAGAAGTGTTAGAAAGTTGGCAAGGAACCACTCTGCAGCTTATGCAGGTAATTTGTCAGGGGAATTTCTGAGGGGTCTGCTGCTAGAGATAAACTACATTGCTGAGAACCTAGAGTACCACAGAACGTGACTAACAGAAGATCAGAAGAAAAAAAGGAAAGTGCAAAAAGACTAAGAAGTAATGAAAGCTCTAAAGGGAAAAGGAACTTTAACAAAATATGTACATAAATATATAAAGATTAATAAAGGCCTAAACATTCCCTATGTTCAATTCTTGCCATATATAAAACATGTTGTAAAGCCACCATTTAAAAAAGGTGTTTTATTAAAAATATTTGATTCCAACATTTCTGCATGCAAACATCAGACCATTCTCAAGAGAAATTGTAAATATTGTTAATTGATTACTCCAATTTATAAAGAGGCAGGAGGAAATGAAGGAAAATCTCATGTGGGAAATGGATTTTAAAGTTTTGCCCTCTCATTTCTGTATACAGTTTAATGGCAAAGGAGTCTCTCTAGAATATATATAATGAACTCAGCAGAGTGAAACACAACTTAGAACCAGATTCCTATAGTAATCACAAATATCTGACCCCTCAATTGACTTTACTGAAACCCATGGGACCACTCATAGTCCTATTTATGTAAATAAGGGTATCCAAATTGAATAAAGTACAGTAAGAATCCTGAATTACTCTAATGGATTTCTAGAATTTTTTACGTAGTTTATAGTGAAGCTTCATATGTGGTCAAGGCTACTGTGGAGAAGATAAACATATTACCCACATACTCAGGTTACACAATATTGACACATTTGGCGTCACGAAGGATTTTCCCCCATGTCAGATTGGAAGAGAGCCTAGGGGTTTTTCGCCTTCCTCTATAGTGTGGGGCAAGAGTCACTTAAGGTTTAAACTAATATAAATGGCTGACTATTAAATAGAAGTCTTTAAATCATGATTTGAGGGCTTCAGTAACTCAGCCAGAGGTTATGGGTCTAATACAGGAGAGGTGGGCAAGGTTCTGCTGCCTGCAATGTGCAGGAGGTCAGATTAGATGATCATAACAGTCCCTTCTGACCTTTAAGTCTATGATTCTATGACTTCTTTGCATTGGCCTTCACTGTAGAGGATGTAACAGAGGTTCCCACACCTGAGCCATTCTTTTTAGGTGACACATCCCAGGAACTGTCCTGGATTGAGGTGTCTATACAGGAGGTTTTAGAACAAATTGATAAATTAAACAGTTATAAATCACCAGGATGAGATTATATTAATCCAAGAGTTCTGAAGGAACTCAGATATGAAATTGGAGAACTACTAGAGATAGTATGTAACCTATTACTTAAAACAGTCTCTGTGCCAGATGACTGGAGGATAGCTAATATTTTTTTAAAGAATCCAGAAGTGATCCTGATAATTAGAGGCCGATAAGCCTAACTTCAATACCAGGCAAATTGGTTGAAACCATAGTGAAGAATAGAATTATCACAGAATAATAGAATTGGAAGGGAACTCAAGAGGTCATCTAGTCCAGTTCCCTGAAATTATGGAAGGACTAAGTATGATCTAAACAATCCCTGACTGGTGTTTATTTAACCATCTCTTAAAAATCTCCAATGACAAAAATTCCACAACCTCCCTAGACAATTTATTCCAATGCTTAATTGCCCTGACAGTTAGGAAGTTTTTCCTAATGTCCAACCTAAACTGCTCATGGTTCAATTTAAGCCCATGGTGTCTTGTCCTATACTCAGAGGTTAAGGTGAACAATTTACCTGCCTCTGCCTTGTAGCAACCTTTTAAGTACTTGAAAACTGTTATCATGTCCTCTCTCATTCTTTCTTCTCCAGACTAAACAACCCCAACTTTTCAATCTTTCCTTATAGGTCATGTTTTCTTAGACTTTTAAACATTTTTGTTGCTCTTCTTTTGACTTTCTCTATTTTTTCCACATCTTTCCTGAAATGTGGCAACCAGAACTGGACACAATAATCCAGCTGAGGTCTAATCAGCATGGAGTAGAGCGAAATAATTACTTCTTGTGTCTTGCTTATAATGCTCCTTCTAATTCATCCCAGAATGATGTTTGCTTTTTTTTTTTTTTTTCCCTTCCAGCTTTACTGTGAACCACTGATAACTAATCTCTGGGAATGTTTTTTCCACCAATTATGCTCCGACTTTATAGTAGTTCCATCTAGGTTGTATTTCCCTAGTTTGTTTATGAGAAGGTCATGAAAGACAGTATCCAAAGTCTTACTAAATTCAAGATATACCACAGCTACTACTTTCCCCTGTCCTCAGCACTTGTTATCCTGTCAAAGAAAGCTAGAAGGTTGGTTTGATATGATTTGTTCTTGACAATCTCTGCTGACTGTTACTTTACACCTTATTATCTTCTAGGTGTTTGGAAATTGATTGCTTACTTATTTGCTCCATTATTTGACAGAACAAAGAGTAATGGTCTCAAGTTGCAGTGGGGGAGGTTTAGGTTGGATATTAGGAAAAAAACTTTTTCACTAGAAGGGTGGTGAAGCACTGGAATGGGTTACCTTGGGAGGTGGTGGAATTTCCTTTCTTGGAGGTGTTTAAGATCAGGCTTGACGAAGCCCTGGCTGGGATGATTTAGTTGGGGATTGGTCCTGCTTTGAGCAGGGGGTTGGACTAGATGACCTCCTAAGATACCTTCCAACCCTGAAATATTCTATGATTCTATGATTTTCCAAGGTACTAAAGTTAAGTGGACTGGTCTGTAATTCCTAGGGTTGTCCTTATTTCCCTTTTTGTAGATTGGCATTATATTTGTCCTTTTCCAGTCCTCTGGAATCTCTCCTGACAGACATATCAGTGAACACGATTTGTTGGGGAAGAGTCAACACTGCTTTTGTAGAGGTAAATCATGCTTCAACAATCTATTAGATTCCTTGAGGAGGTAAACAAACATGTGGTCAAGAGTGATCCAGTGGATATAGTAGACTTGGACTTTCAGAAAGCCTTTGACAAGGTCCCTCACAAATGCTCTTATGAAAAGTAAGCATTCATGGGATAAGAGGGAAGATCCTCTTCTGGGTCAATAACTGGTTAAAAGATAGGAAACAAAGGGTAGGAATAACTGATCAATCTTCACAATGGAGAGAGATAAATAACCGGGTTCCCAACCTATACTGGAACAGTGCTAGTCAACATATTCATAAATTAGCTGAAAAAAGGGGTAAACAGTGAATTGGCAAAGTTTGCAGATGATAATTAAGTACAAAGCAAACTGTGAAGAGTTAGAGAGGGATCAAACAAAACTGCATGACTAGTCAACAAAATGGCAGATGAAATTCAAAGTTGATAAATGCAAAGTAATGCACATTGGAAGACAGAATCCCAACTATATATACAAAATGATGGGGTCTAAATTAGCCATTACCACTCAGTAAAGACATCTTGAAGTCATTGTGGATAGTTCTTTGAAAACATCTGTTCAATGTGCAGTGGCAGTCAACAAAGCTAATGGAATGTTAGAAACCATTAGGAAAGGGATAAATAATAAGACAGGAAATATCATAATGCCACTATATAAAGCCCTGGTATGTCTGGTACCAATTTGCCTGGTATTGAATATTGCAGTTCCGGTCACCCCATCTCAAAATAGATACATTAGAAATGAAGACGATACGGAGAAGGACAACAAACGTTATTAGAGATTAAATGGAGAGATTAAAAAAGACTGGGACAGTTCAGTTTGGAAAAGAGATGACTGAGTGGGGATATGATTACCTAGGGAGATGGTGGAATCTCCTTCCTTAGAGACTTTTAAGGTCAGTCTTGACAAAGCACTGGCTGAGATGATTTAGTTGGGAATTGGTCCTGCTTTGAGCAGGGAGTTGAACTAGATGAGCTCCTGAGGTTCCTTCCAACCCTGATATTCTATGATTCTATGATAGAGGTCTATAAAATCATGAATGGTATGGAGAAAATGAATAAGGAAGTGTTATTTACCCCTTCAGATAACAAGAATCAGAGGACAGCCAATAAAAGTAATAAGCAGCAGGTTTAAAATAAACAAAAGGAAGTATTTCTTCACACAATGCAGTCAACCTGTGGAAGTAGTTGCCAGAGGATGTGAAGGTCAGAAGTACAATTGGGATAAATATATATATATATATATATATGAATTCATGGATGATAGGTCCATGAATGGCTATTAGCCAAGATAGTCAAGGATGCAACCCCATGTTCGGGGTATCCTTAAGCCTCTGATTGCTAGAATCTGGGACTGGATAACAGAAGGTGGATCACACAATAATTTGTCCTATTTTGTGTATTCCCGCTGAAGCATCTGGCATTGGCCATTATCAGAAGACAGGATACTGGGCTAGATGGACCATTGATCTGAGCCAGAATGGCCGTTCTTATGTTCTTAAATCAAGAATTTCAAAACTGTCAGTTTGAATTTTCTTGAAATGTACATCTGATTTTTTTCCAAGACAAACTGCAAATATCTGTTAATTAAGGACTTTAAAAAGAAAGATGGCAAACACTTTCACTCCACTTACAGTGACGTTTCATTGCAATAAACTTTTTTGTAATGAAAAAATGGACTTCTTCATACTAGTAAAGTTATGAGGAGACTCTGCAGCAATGGTGTCATCAGGGGCCTCTATTATGTACACAGAGTTCTTTGCTCATGTGAGGACTGAATCCTTCCTTCTTTGGGATGGATATAAGCCCATTTTAAGACTTGTGGTAAACCAAGGGTTAGTAGAACTTGAGTTAGCAGCTTAGGTTGTTCACGTTGTGCTTGAGCATCAACACTCATCTGTAACCCCACTTTAGGAGTAGTTGACCCATGGTTTCAAACCTGGGAATTCCAGTGTCTACGCTGCATTATGCAAGCCTGAGTCCAACCACCCATATCTCAGACCTCCAAGTGCCCTCCCAAAATGTGGCAGCTCTAGCCCTTTGTACATGGTGCAAAGTGGGAAAAATTGATTGTCTGCCAAACTTGACAGAGAAAGTTGGCCTGTGGAATTGTGGGATACTTTTAGTGGACACCCAGAGCATGAGTCCTGTGGGGCTGCATCTACATTTCAAAGTAATAGGGCTTGAACCCTGGCTCCCAGCTTAACTCAGATTCTGACCCTCCAGCTCTATGTGGTCCTGGACCCTGGCTCCAAGTACTGGATTAATATGATTTGTGCATAGATGGAAGGGGAGTTTAGTTTTGAGCCTGAATTCAATCTCTGGGTTTACAGTGCAATGTAGACAGGGAGCACTGGCTTGGGTATAGCAGAGGCACCAGTGAACTCCCAGTAGCCCATCATGCTAGTGGAGGGGCTGTTGCTACCACCACAATAAGGAACCGGACAGCAGGGTCACAAAATGCCTTAATCTAGCCCTGATGAGAAAAATGGTGCATTTTAAAGGGTGACAGCTACTTTCATTTACATCATTTTAGAATTTTTTTCAGCCTGATGTGTAAATTATATTAATTTCGACGCATGTACACATGTTTAAATTGTGTGTAAATAGCTCTAGGGGAGACTAGCTAAGTAGAGAGGATGAGAGTAAATAAATCTAGGTTATTAGTAGAAGGGGCTGTAACTTACACTGCTTTAGGATTCAGGCTTGTACCTTTATTTTCCTTAATTTAATTCTGAGATCATAGACTCATAGAATCATAGAATATTAGGGTTAGACGAGACCTCAGCAGATCATCTAGTCCAACCCCCTGCTCAAAACAGGACCAACACTAAGTAAATCATCCCAGCCAGGGCTTTGTCAAGCCAGGCCTCAAAAACCTCTAAGGATGGAGATTCCACCACCTCCCTAGGTAATACATTCCAGTACTTCACCACCCTCCTAGTGAAATAGTTTTTCCTACTATCCAACCTAGACCTCCCCAACTGCAACTTGAGACCATTGCTCCTTGTGCTGTCATCTGTCACCACTGAGAACAGCCAAGCTCCATCCTATCTGAAAATTATATCTTTCTGCTTCTGTAACAATTTGCTGAACCCGCACCCCCATTCAAAAGAATGTAGCAAATACTGTAGTAAAAGAGTAGTGCATAGTAATGTTTTTTTTTCTCCTTAAAGTCTGTAACTAAAGAAGATCCATTTTATTCATAAATGTCACAAATTATTTCATTTTGTGTTATTTATAGACATTATATAATCCTAATGAAGAAACAATGCATGGCATGTAGAAAATTACAGAAAATTGGCATTCAATGAGCAATAAAAATGTTATGCTCTCGTTGTCAATTGAGGAAACAGATGCATAAATGTGATATGATTCAGGTTGTTTTTAAAAGTCTTGCAGATGAGAGTCATAAGTAAGTTACTCATGAGTCACTGAGTAACCCAAACTGTTATTGTTCATGCCATAAATAACATGAATGTTACACTGGTACATAGATTAAATGCTAAGCTGAAGCAATTATTTTCTTTTTATAGTGCACATACACTGGACACTGTTAATTCTTAATTGTACTTAATAATAGACCAGGGATTGGCAACCTTTGGCCAATCTCAGCTCCCACTGGCTGCGGTTCGCCGTTCCAGGCTAATGAGAGCTGCAGGAAGCGACTTGGGCCAAGGGATGTGCTGGTCGCCGCTTCCCACAGCCCTCATTGGCCTGGAACGGCGAAACGTGGCCAGTGGGAGTTGCGATCAGCCGAACCTGAAGATGCTGCAGGTAAACAAACTGTCCTGGCCTGCCAGTGGATTGCCTGATGGCCTGTGTGCCAAAGGTTGCTGATCCCTGCAATAGACTGTGGTAAGAACCTTAGGTTTGGTGAGGGATTGGCAACCTTTGGCACGCGGCTCGCCAGGGTAAGCACCCTGGTGGGCCGGGCCGGTTTGTTTACCTGCTGCATCTGCAGGTTCGGCCAATCACGGCTCCCACGGGCCGCCGTTCGCTGCTCCAGGCCAATGGGGGCTGTGGGAAGCAGTGGCCATTCCATCCCTTGTCCTGTGCCACTTCCTGCAGCCCCCATTGGCCTGGAGTGGTGAACCGTGGCCAGTGGGAGTTGGGATCGGCCAAACCTGTCGATGCGGCAGATAAACAAACGGGCCTGGCCTGCCAGGGGGCTTACCCTGGCAAGTCGCATGCCAAAGGTTGCCAATCCCTGGGGTTATCTATAATGCCATGTAAGCCCAGGGTTAGTGGGACTCAAGTCAGCTGACCCTGGGTAATAGAACCTAGGGCTTGAATGTCTGCACTGATTGTTAATCATACATTAAGAATTTCCTACCCTTGGCCTCTACCTGTGGCTCTGAGATCTACACTGCAGTATGCAGATCTGAGTTAAATCAACCCTAGCCCAGACACCTTAGTTCCCTCCCCAAATGTGACCACTCTAGACTTTGGCTGTAGTTCACTGTAGGAAAATGACTGGCCACACTGTATGTTGCAGGAAATTTGAACACATCAACACATCCTGCCAAGGAGTCATTTTGTTCTGTGTGCTACGGAAACTAGCAACATGGAGGAGGCACCTTTTGAAGAACTTCTCTTGCTTGCACTTTCACTCCTGCATCAGGAAATGGGCAGAGCTTTCCTGAGTTGCTGGTGGACATTTTAGCAGCATTTTCTGACCCATCAAAGCACTTGACAGAGTGCTTGTGATGTAGCACGAGGAGGAGGACAGAGAAATGGCAGACTAAAACTGACTAATGCTACTTGTGACACTTGATATAGCAAATGATGCCCCCTACCTAGACTGGCATTTCTGTCCAGGGCCATAAGCACAGACTGGTGAGATCACATCTTCATGCAGATTTGGGATGATCAGCAGTGGTTCCAGAACCTTGCATGAAGAAAGCCACCTTTATGGAGCTTTGAGAGCAGCTTGTTGTGACCCTCCAGTGTAAAGATACATGCATGAGAGTGGCGTTGCTTCTCCAAAAGTGGGTTGCTATATCTTTCTGCAAAGATACAGACTGATATAAGTCCATTGCCAACAAGTTGGTATTGGAAATTCAACTGTGCATAAAATGGTGGTGGATGTTTCTGAGGCAATCAAGTGTGTGGTTTAACCCAAGGGGGCAGGCAATAAAATATATTCATGAAGTTATTAGTGACTTTGGGAGAATGGGGTTTCCAAACTGCACTGGAGCCATTGATGGGATTCATATGCCCATAGTTTGCCCTCCTTAAGTAGCGCATGAGTGCATAAACCTCAAAGGGTACTACTCCATTGTTATGAAGGTCCTTGTGGACCACAGATGTTGTTTTATAAATGGCAATGTAGGTTGCACTGGAAAAGTTTAGAATTGTAGGGTTTTTTGCCAATCAAGGATCTACATTCATGGACAGGTTGGGACAATATCCCCACCAAATTACATTGTCATAAACAGAGTTAATGTTTCCACTGCTATTCTAAGGGACCCCACATACCCTCTTTTGCCCTGGCTTATGAAACCATACCCTGATTCCAGATGACCTGGCAAAAGATGGTTTAATTACACTCTCAGGTTGTTCAATGTCCTTTTCGCAGACTGAAATCTCACTGGAGATGTCTACAGGCCAGTTTTCACAACAGTGCCATTTGTGCTATCCACATTACTGGGGTTTGCTGTGCTGTTCAAAATCTTTGTGAAGCCAGAGATGAGCCTTTTCCCCCTCAATGGACACATCACAGTGATGGGCCACTGAACCAGTACACTCAGCCAGAAAGTGCACCTATCACAACTGGAGCTGGATGCCCCCAGGTAACAGAAGTCAGGGATGCTTTGTGCTCTCACATTGTGGACTTGGACTGCTTAATGGAAGAGGGAGAATAGTACATTTATGAATGTGTTTGGGAGCAAGGGAATGGTCTCATTGATGAGGAGGGTTTCAGTGCTTGGGGTAGGGTGGGTATTTATGAATGACTTGATCACTTATAAAATGGTGGAGGGAGTGGGGAGGGTGGAGGGTAGAGTCATTCACAGTGTGAATAAAGAATATAAGAATGCTCACACTGGGTCAGACCAGTGGTCCATCTAGCCAAGTACCATGCATTTCAACAGTGGCTGTATCTAATGTAAACAGTAATGTAAGGAAATGATTGAATTATGGATTGATGTAGCTATCTATACATGAGGATTAGTGTTTGCACAGTAATTCCTAATTATCCCTGATCATGTGTTTATCTTTATTTTATTGTATGATATGATGAACATTAAAAGCTTTATGTATAAACATGTATTAGAAAAATATAACATTAACCCATTGCCAGCCAGGACAGCTGTCATTACCACTCTAAAACACCAGTAGCAACCAAACTGTCAAAAACAAAAACAGTCAAACAAACAAAGTTCATGAGCAAGTGAAAACAGGTAAACAAGACAGAACCCCCCTACCATTGCATGGCCCCCATTCTCCTCTCCATTCTTTTCCCATTTGCTGTGCACTTGGCACAGGGGAATAGGAGTAGAAGCATCTACAGGGCAGGAATCAATATGGAGGACTGCATGGGGCAAAATGATCTTGCTGAGTCACTCATTGGGCCTGATTGCTTAGGTCAGTGGTTCTCAAAGCCGGTCCGCCGCTTGTTCAGGGAAAGCCCCTGGTGGGCTGGGCCAATTTGTTTACCTGACGTGTCCGCAGGTTCAGTTGATTGCACATCCCTCGGACCGCGCCATTTCCCGCAGCCCTCATTGGCATGGATCGGTGAACTGCGGCCAGTGGGATCCATGATCAGCCGAACTTGCTGATGCGGCAGGGAACCCAGCCATGGAGTTGTCCAGGCTGTTTCTGGACTGCATGACAGGGGACCGCGCAAGGGGCTGAGGTTGTGGTATGGGTAATGCAGCAGGGGTTGGTACTCTTTCAGCAATTAGGGATATTAGCAGCTAAAGCAGTTCTTTCTGCTGAGCTCTGTCCTCCTACTTTGGCCGCTGTTCCTGTTCCACAAATTGCAAAGCACATGCCTACTGCTGGTCTGAAACACTATCCTCAAGCTGTGCGGCCAGCCTGAGCCTTTCCTCTCACCTCTCTCCATGTCTTTCCTCTAGCTGTAAGTCCCTCTGTCTTTGGTACTGGACCTGCTTGTCGGCCTTCTCCATTGTAAGGTCCTGACAGGAATGCTGTCTCCTGAGCAGTCCATGAAGGTACATTGGCCCAGGCTTCTGCTGCAATGTGGGTGAGATGTGGAGGTACTGCAGCCAGTAGAGGTCAAGAGGTCTTGAATAGGACAAGACACAGAGACAAAGACAAAATCCTTGTGGACTTTTAAGGACATAAAAGGTTACTTTTCCAAACTCAACTTAAGTATACTGTGAGGGGGATGCTTGAGACCACAGAAGCTCACCGGACAAAGACTGGTTAGTCACAGTGAAACAAAGCAGAGTCAAAAATTCCAGGCTGCTTTTTTCCCCTCTAAAAAATTCAGAACTACTTGGTGGGTGGGGAAGGAGGAGGCGTTGTCAGTGACCTTGCTACAAAATATTTTTACATCATTTCAGACCTTTTGCATTTTGGAGGACATAACAGTTCTTGTGGCACTTGACTGGCAAACTGAGATGTTATTCCAAGCTGCGATAAATGCAGTTTAAATATTAAAATATATAGTGACTGAGCAACACATCTATGAGTGCAGTGGGATGATCAGTTACCGATGTGTTCATGGAAAACACTCTCTTCCCGGAAATGTGGCTACTTATCTGGAGCTCCTGCTTCAGGAAAAGTTTGCAGCTATCAGCTCCCAGAGTTAGGTCAGAATTCCTGAAGGAATAAACAGGATTATGTGCCAGCTTCTTCATGGTTTAACCTGTTATGGCTGCATGTAAACACAGAGAACTCCACAGCCACCCTCCTAGCCTCCCCTCCCTGCCAACACGTTTGTGGACAAAATTTCAATCTCCAGTCAAATTTGGGACAAATTTGTCACCTATGAACTGCATTGATACCTTTACCTGAAATTGTTACGCCGTTGAGTGGTTATATACTTACAGGCATGGTTAGAAACAGGAATACCCTAGCAAAAATCTGCCCATTTCCTGTAAAAAAAATCACTTTCAAGGCATTTCTACAGTTTGCATATCCTGATCACCATTTTTAACTTCATGTGGTGAGGGGTGAGAGGAGAGAAATCAAGCTGTTACCAGGGGTTCTTTTAGCAAATTTGACTAAATTGTTCAGTCAAATGATTCAAAGCAGATTGTCTTTCTGCCTGGCTTATTTACAAACATTCCTTTGGAAAAAGGCCCGTTTTTCCTTCAGAATGGCTGCAAAGAAACCAAGAATTCTTTTTCTATAACACTTTTCTTTGTTAACATTTTTACAAGGTTCAACTGCTAATTCCCTCCAGCCTCTGCAGAGTTAACTTCTCACTCTCTTTCCTTAACTCACTTTCTTATCTCCCCAAATGACACCTTCATCAACTCAGATTTCACCATTCCAAGTATTGTCCCAGCATCTGAATTTCCCATGCCTGTACTTCCTCTTTTCCTTACTCCTTCCACTATGCCCCTCGGGACTCCCAACCTGGTTTCCAATCTCTTTATCTGTCGCCTGCCTACTTGTCTAGGCCTGATCCTGCTTTCCTCGCTGAACTGCCCCTTCCCTTGGGCACAGGCTTTGTCACACTAACCATTTAGCAAGGAGGGTGGGCTCCTCAACTAGCCCCCACACCTCCTGGTCCCTTTTCTTTGTTCCCTTTCTCTCTTTTTGCTCTGGGGTGGTCATTCTGCAAGATAGGTAGCGACCCTCTCTGACAGAAGGCACAGGTTCTTTGCTATTGTTTACTGAATTAGACTCTATCAGTTCAGATCCATTATCTGCACACAATAGGGCACCCACCTTTCCCAGTTCCTAGGGCTCCAAGCAAAAAGCACCTAACTTTACCCCTCCGTGGGCTCCAGGCTCTACTCCTCCATGGTCTTTTACCAGTGAAAGAGCCTTACACAGTAATATACTACATAACCTCTATTTCTAAACCACCAAAAACAGACTGCACATGCTACACTTACAGTGCTCACCACTCCCAATAAGACAGATGAACTTTTCCTGATGGCCAGTCAGAATCAAGTCCATCTGGGGGACTCCAGTTTCTGCACAGTGTCATTGGCAAAATATTAAGGTCTGGCAGCTCTGATCTTTGGGGCTGTGTCCTGGAGTTGGTTCCCTGTTTCTGGACATAATTTCTCCACTCGAGCAGGCAATCAACCTGAGTTCTGAGTCCCAGTAATGCAATGTATCCATAAATTAACTTGCGAACTGTGACACGGGAACTTGTAGGGAGCGATCCTAACCCTAACCTAATCTTTTACCTTCTATTGCAATGGACAAACTACCCACGGTTTGTACCATCCGTCTCCATCCTCTCCACCACCCCTTGCTGGGGCCTCCAAATTCTGTTACCCAGGGTTCTTTCAACTCAAAGCTCTTGGTAACTTTTACTCTGTGCAAGGAGGTGTCAGGAAATAAATCAGGGGAGACACGGCCATCCGACCGATAAATGGCTGGCACAAACAGGACAACACAAGAGTGCTTTCACTTAAAGCTAAACTTTACTAGTCTCAAGCACTTACACAGGTCTGCAACAGGTTAGTAAAACACCCCCAACCCTTGATAATTACCGAAGCTGAGTGTGACTCTCAAGTGGCACAGTGACAGCCCGTCTGCCGGTGGGGAACACAAGATGCATCCAGAGGGAGAAACCAGTCCCAAAGAGTCCCCAAACGAGTCCTCTTATTTATACATTAGTTATAGAATGACATGTCCCTTAAAGAAACCTTGTTAAGAAAGCAGTTTCAAGCAAGAGGTTCCTTCTGATTATTGATTAACCAGGTGTGGGTTTTTCCAGAGCTTGCAGCCTTGAAACCTCAATAGACATTCCTGGGGCATATCCTACTCTTTTAAAACACAAGTATCAGCAGCTTTAATACAATTCTTATCAGGAAGGATGCAGGATCAGCCTGCCTTTTCTGTGGCACCCCAAAACCCCCTCCCCTCCTGCCTTGGTCAAGCTGAGATTGCTGAATGGCCAATTTACAGCTTGCTGACTAGGCTGTCTTTAAAAATAAGCCATAGTGGTCTCAAGCACTTTACTGGTTTGCCAAAGTCTCCCTGTAGAAAGCTGCTGGCATAGAATCCACCATTAGCAGATACACACTACTAATAACTTTTCCATTGGTTCATAGAATGGAAATTCCTCCCATATCTACATTAATAAACACTACAATGGAAACAGAAACTTAGCAGGTTCTGGGGTTGTTTCTGTACCTTCCTTGACTGCTGCAGGCTCTGTGGTGGGCTATTCCTCAGGTAGAGCATCAAACAACTCCACCAAATATGGTCCCTGCTGCAAAGCTTCTTCTGAGACCTGTTTCACCAACAGCATCATTTCACTGTCCTTACTTGGTGCCTGCTGCTGGCTCCCATCAGCCCACATGGTGTATTCCTGGGTTTGCAGGGCATCATTCCAGCTGATCAGGTCATCGTGCACCACTGTTGGCTCCATTCTCAGCACAGTGCCCAGCACCTGGTCAAACTCCTCAGAAAAGGGGCATACATTTGGTAAGTTTCCCAAGATGCAGTTCTGGTCCCTGGTTTTTCCATACTCAGTCTTGAGCCACTTAGTCCTCTCCCTCTGTAACCCTTCTGGGTGTTGTGTTCTGTCCCATCTAGTGGCACTGAGACCACTTAGAGAGAGTCTGCTTTACAGCTTTAGCTAGCAGCCAACCGGCTGTTAGCTCATATGGTTGAGGCTCATGTACTAAGCTCTAGAGAACCCCAGTTCAATTTCCCCAACCATAGTCTGTCAGTGTTACACCTGCACTGGTCCTGTAAATTTGCAATGTTGCCAGTTTCTTCAGTATTTCCTTTTATGCTTGGTCATTCTTGGTACTCCAACTGAAATCCACTTTTTGGAAACCTTGCACCAGAGATTTAGCAAAATCTGGCTGTTCTCCTGTGACCATGAAGCAGCATATTTTGCAAAAGTCTACTTCTGTTTAGTCTCCATTGCAAACACAGAAGGATCTCTGCTGATGTGTTTGCAGCTCAGTGATCAGAAGACAATGAGAGGGTTAAATACTGACTCACTGAGCTGCTGCATTACGAGTGTGGTGGGGAGGGGGGTTCCATTTTCCCTGGAGTTGACTGGAGAGACTTGTGATAGAAAGGACAAAGGAAATTGGCCCATGTGGTTGTGGGATACGTTGGGAGGACTCACAGAACCTGGGTCAGGGGTGTTGTATCTACACTGCAAAGCAATAGGGCTTGAACCCTGGGTTCAGGCTTGACTCATGCTCAAAGCCTGCATCCCCACAGGGCCTAGGACTGTAGGTCAAAGTCAAATTTGTGTGTAGACAGAAGAAGCATTTGGGCTTAAGCCTGAGTCTGAGCCCAGGCTTACCTTGTAATGTACACCCTTAGGGTGCACACCTACTAAAGTCAATGTGAAAACATTATATATCTTAAAATCAAAGTACAATGTTATCAAGAGAACATTTATTTTCTGACTCATGCAGCTTACTTCATTAAACAAGGGACTTTATCCCCATAGATGCTGGAACTAGGACTGCTGGGAGCAGAGCAGCACCCCCTAGAGTTTGAAGTGGTTTCCATTATATACAGGGTTTACAGTTTTGTTCAATGGCTCTCAGCACCCCCACTATACAAACTGTTCCAGCACCTATGCTTATTACAAATAATGAGTATGTTATATTATAAAGAGCCTGAACCATTCTTTGTGATCAGTGTTAATAACATTATGGGAACTTCGGGTTTCATACATAGTTGCTTGTTCTTCTTCTTGCCTCCTGAACACTCTGAGTGCATGTCACCACATCATCTCTTTCTTTTTCTATTTGATTGTTTTAAAATTTAAATGTAGCATATTAACACACTCCAATCATACAATGGGATCTACATGGCAGATAGGTGGGCAAAGTCAATAGGAATCCACATAGGTGCAGAATTCTACACCAGCTGATCCTAATGCAATATCAATGCATAAAAGCATATTTATCTCTTTTCTGAAGATGCGCATAAAATGAAAGGCACATCGTTAATTTCTGTTTAATCAATGAACTGCATTTACCAAATGTGGTCCTGCTTGGATTGCACAATACTTCTTTCAAGCTATTATTCACATCTTTAAATGGCTCCTATGACAGTTTTGGGAAAAGGGAAGTTACCATTCACTGATAGAATTTCTCAAATTTTCCCTGACAAACTCTTATATTAAGGAAAGGGTAGATCCAAAGCTGTTAGAAATTCCAGCCCTCCAACCCCCCAGATTAACTGGAGAAGAAAAGGACATTCAAAAACTTGCTGGAAGGGCAAATATTTTGCTAAACATTCCTACTTACTGTAGGTGCCACCCACAGTTCTGTGATTTGTTTTTGAGAAATGTTTTTTGTTTGTTTCTTATAGTCTGTCTGGAAATACCTACTTCAATACCACACTTATTCACTTGCTATTCTGAGACATTTCCAAGGATTGTGAAGTATAAACACAAGATCCAGAAGCTGTACCTATAAATGGACATATGGTATGTCTCTTTTTATTTTTCACTGTATCTCTTCCCAGACATAGACTCATAGACTTTAAGGTCCATTATGATCATCTAGTCTGACCTCCTGCACAACGCAGGCCACAGAATCTTACCCACCCACTCCTGTAACAAACCCCTAACCTATGCCTGAGTTATTGAAGTCCTCAAATCATGGTTTAAAGACCTCAAGGTGCAGAAAATCCTCCAGCAAGTGACCCGTGCCCCATGCTGCAGAGGAAGGCGAAATCCTCCAGGGCCTTTGCCAATCTGCCCTGGAGGAAAATTCCTTCCCGATCCCAAATATGGCGATTAAACCCTGAGCACGTGGGCAAGACTCACCAGCCAGCACCCAGGAAAGAATTCTCTGTAGTAACTCAGATCCCACCCCATCTAACATCCCATCACAGACCATTGGGCATATCTACCTGCTAATCAAAGATCAATTAATTGCCAAAATTAGGCTATCCCATCATACCATTCCCTCCATAAACTTATTAAGCTTAGTCTTGAAGCCAGATATTTTTTTTGCCCCCACTGCTCCCCTTGGAAGGCTGTTCCAGAACTTCACTCCTCTAATGGTTAGAAACCTTCATCTAATTTCAAGGCTAAACTTCCTGATGTCCAGCTTATATCCATTTGTTCTTGTGTACACATTGGTACTAAGCTTAAATAATTCCTCTCCCTCCCTGATATTTACCCCTCTGATATATTTATAGAGAGCAATCATATCTCCCCTCAGCCTTCTTTTGGTTAGGCTAAACAAGCCAAGCTCTTTGAGTCTCCTTTCATAAGATAGGTTTTCCATTCCTCGGATCATCCTAGTAGCCCTTCTCTGACCTGTTCCAGTTTGAATTCATCCTTTTTAAACATGGGAGACTCTCTCATAGAGTACCTTGAATCCATCATCATTAAAATGTAGGACTTATTCTTTTGTTTTTATAAGAAAAAAATATATGAAATGCTCATGTCACATTCGCCCAAAGATTAAATAAAATTAAATAAAAAAGCTAAACAAAATGCAATTTGCTCTTCATTAAATAAAGGATGAAGAAAACTTTTGTTCAAACCACCTGTTGGCTATATGAGTTAAATTAATGTACAACACAATTGCCAGTTTCAGAATTTATTTTCTGCTCTAAAAAGAGAAGTGCTGATGTCTGTAAAACTGCATTTTAGATACTGAAACTATAGTCTGAGAAAATGCAATAAGGACACAAAAGCTAACAGTAAGTATATTACTTTCATTACCCTTTACATAGAATTAGAATAAACCCAAACCATAGATTCACTGTTATTCTATTCATCTGTAGGATTTGGGTATTATGTAATTACTTTGTCTGTGGTAGTTTTGAGTAGAAATGCAGATGCTATTGTGTAAATGTAGGGTGGCAGCAGAGTGGGGTTTTGGCAGTGGTGCCTAAGGGCTTGTCTGCTCCAGAGATGTATAATTTCTAGTGTGCATTAACTGACTGTAGTGCACCCTAGTGGAAAGCACTAAAAGTTCCCTATCACTACAGAACTTTCAGTGAATGCCAGCAGGGTCCATATGGGCCAGTTAATGAGTGACATGCTAATACGCATTAGAAATTACATTTTCCTATAATGCACCTTATAGACAAGTCCTAAGACTCTCTTGTGACCCATAATGTCCTCCTTGGGTTTTAATTCACTGAGCCTAATTATTTATTTCAACTGAATTGCACAGGTGTAATGGAGATCAGAGTTTGGATATGTGTTTTTAATATGCTGCATGTAACTTTAAAGCATATATTTTGTCATTTAATTAACTGTCATAGTCAAATAAATATTAATATATTAATATAGCATACACCACTGTACACATTTTCATCTAATATGTCAAACCTGCTCATAAACTTGTGGTTATGGGCTGATCACCCCATTATTACACAGTAGTTCTTCTTTATGACTGATAACAATATGTAAGTCAAGGTTCACTGATTTACTTCAAGAATTTTTTTATGTATTACTCATGAGCCTGACAGATTGTAATGGATCCATCCATCAAATCTTACAGGTGCTTCAAGCATAGGGTACAATCCTGTATATCCTTCCTTATGCAATTGTTCTAGCTCACTTGAAGTCAGTGCAATGGTTTGCAGTTGAGCTGGGTGGATTATATAAATGGTATTTCAATATATGTTTCAAAAATATCAGTTATACATTTGCAATTTAAAAATGCAGCTATCTTCATGGATTCCTTGGCTGGACAAACAAAATTCAGAATAAGATAGTACATTAGTGAATTAAGAAGACATATACTGTGCGATATGTAGAATAAGAGATTGTCAGGACTCCCAACTGAGGCAAGCATAGCATTGCTTCTGCTTTCTAAAAGGAAAGCTCCATTATCACACATCTGGCAGAGAAATAGAAGAGTCTTCGTTTCAGATATAAGATATACACACTGAGCCCAGATGCTAAATGCTGGTTCCAGTTAATTTTCTTAAGCCCTGTCATACTCTAATAGACATGGCAGGCTCAAATATTTGTTGTGTCATAGGTCCCTTCAAGCAGGAGGGGAGTGAGGCTTCAGGGGGATGATTACAACTCCCTGATTCTATGCCAGGCCAGCCTCATTGTGATTTAGAGCAGCTTAAGTCTAATTTACACACTGCCATATGATCTCTGTGGGACCTTACAAGAGTTAAGTATCAGTAAACCAGAGCTCCAACATAGACACCAACTTCCCCTGTTTCCCGTGGGTGCTTGACCCCACCTCTGCCTCCGGCCCGGCTCACAGTCCACCCCTTCCATGAGGTCCTGTCCCTACCTTGGCCCCATTCCAACACCTTCCCCAAAGTCCCCATCCCAACTCTTCCCCCTCCCTGCCCCTATTCCAATTCCTTCCCCAATCCCCGCCCTAGCCCCGCCTCTTCCCTGCCTCCTCCCCCGAGTGCACCACATTCCCGCTCCTCCCCCTCCCTCCCGGAGCATGCTAACACTGCCAAACAGGTGTTTGGGGTGGCAGCCAAGTGAGAAGCACTGGGAGGTAGGTAGAGGAGCGGGGAAGCAGCACGCTCAGTGGAGGAGGAAGAGGTGGGGCAGGGGATGGGGGAAGATTGGCTGCCAGTGGGTGAAGAGCACCCACTAATTTTTCTGCGTATGTGCTCCAGCCCCAGAGCACCCATGAAGTCAGCACCTATGCCAACCACATGTCCTCCATCTGCAATACATACCTGTCTTCTGCCATCCCTCAAACACTATGGGGAGGGGTGGTGAAGTTGCTGGTACAGGAGCCAGTTCCACTGGCATTACACCAAGATAATTCTCTGCTTGTGAGTTATGGCCAGAATCTGGCCTCCTTCATCTTCTGAATGATGCAAACAGGCATGAGCATAATGCAGATTCTGGCCTTATATATGGAATCAATTCACCATTTTTAGGATTTCATAGTTTAAATTAATTCACAGGTTTTAGTGCCAGAAGGGCAATTATGATCATCCAGTCTGTGCTCCTACATATTACAGGAACGAGAACCTCAGCCAATACTTTCTGCATCAAGCCCATCATTTCTATTAAAGCTATTGCCTATCTTTTAGAAAGACCTCAAGTCAACAAATATCAGCTACCACTGTTTCACACTTCTTTCAGTGACTATGTTCAAGGATTCATGAATTCATAGGGGACAACTGATCTGTTTTAACTCTCTCTCCTGAAGAAGAACATGTTGTGAAATATGGGGAAAAAAGTTACTTTGTAGGAATTACTTATTGACAACTTAATGCTTTGCAGTATGTTCTCATTCTCTGTCTCAGAGGAAAATGGGAAAAAGAACTGAGCCTTACTCTCTTAAAAGGAACCTGAGGGGATATCTGGCTTAGTGTGAAAGATACTTTAAGTTCTTTATCCTTGTGATTCTGCCAGAACAAGATATTAAACAGGTACTTCTGGAGTCCAGAGTTTAAGGCTAGATTGGAAACAAACAGCAAATGTTGGTGTTGCAAACAACCACATGCCCACCTTCTGCACATCTTCTATACCAGTAAAAAATGTGTGTATTTTGGAATACTATATTCAGAGCTACCTCAAAAATGTTGGGTCAGTATTTTAGGGTTTGCTGGATGAGTTGGAACATCCAGTTAATATTAAGAAATGGATTGCAGTAACTATTCTAGTAGCCAAAAAGAGTTATTTTGAGAAAATGGACATCTGCAATTCCTCCCTCATACCCAGACTGGCTGTGTGAGCTCTCTACTACTCTGTCTAATAGAAGCACATGGAGAAAATATGAGGGTGTTTGGTCACCCATGAAACCACTGCATACTTTTGCAGTTTAGTATATATTAGTCCCCGATACTCTTAAATTATGTTCTCATGTATCTGTTTGGTCACTTTAATAATTAATATCCTGCATGACCTTTATGGGTTCAATTTTTTTCTTCAAGTTTTGCAAATAATTAATGTTGAAGTTTATTATTTATATGCTATTTACACTTTGTGTGTTCATTTATATGTGTTTTGTTTCATTATATTCTTATGTTTTATATAAAAATAAAATACAGTTAAAAGGAAAAATACACTGAGTCTTGATTTAAAGACTTCACATAGTAGAGAATCTGCCATGTACCTTGGTAAATTGTCCCATTAGTTAAGTACTTTTACTGTAAAACATGTGTGCCTTATTTCTAATCTGAATTTGTCTAGTTTAAGCTTCTAGCCATGGAATCTCATTAGGATAATTATTCCGGTACTATAAAGGAACAAGACATACTTCTCTATTAAACAATACACAGACATAGCTAGTAGGTAAAAGTGCACATCTGCTTAGTTGTTTATGTATATGTATGCCTCTCAAACAATACTTCAAAATTTTCTCTTAGAATATCATTTATCTGAACATTTACTATATAGAAAATGCAGGGTTTAAATTCTTATGAATACAAATATATATGGGGTATCATCAAATAAATTCAACCAATAATTCATGGGGACCACATCCTGAAAGAAATCTTTCTTGAACTCCCTCTTCTAGCCTTGAAACTACTGCTCCCCTCCCCACCCCCATTCTCACTAAGCTCATTATCAGAAATAAGTTCTCCACAGACCGGGAAACATCAACACAAAGCAGCACCAGAACCTGCAAGAACAACAGATGCAAAACTAGCTGACATAGCTCAATTGCTATGATGATCAATACCGTCACAAAACACCTTTCAAGATCAATGAGTCCTACACATGCCTTTCACAACATGCAGTGTACCTCATCCAGTGCATCAAATGCCCAACAATAATTATATGAGTGAAGCCAAACAATCACTATAGTCTCAAATGAACTCACACAGAAAAATGATAAAAGACAAAAACAACCTGTTACTCATGGATGAACACTTTTCACAAAGCGATCACTCCATATCTGACCTGTCAGTCCTTGTCCAAAAAATAAACCTGAATAAAACTTTCAGAAGACGAGCCTGGGAGTTTAAATTCATAACTCTGCTAGACTCTAAAGCAGGGATCAGCAATGTTTGGCCCGCGGCCCATTAAGGTAAGGCCCCTGGCAGGCCGGGCTGGTTTGTTTACTTGCTGCACCACAGGTTTGGCCAATTGCGGCTCCCATTGGCTGCGGTTCGCTGCTGCAAGCCAATGGGGGCTGCGGGAAGTGGCGGCCAGCACATCCCTCAGCCCACGCTGATTCCCGCAGCCCCCATTGGCCTGGAGCAGTGAACCACAGTCAGTGGGAGCCGCGATCGGCCGAACCTGTGGATGCGGCAAGTAAATAAACCAGCCCGGCCCGCCAGGGGGCTTAAGCTGGCAGGCCGCATGCCAAAGGTGGCTGATCCCTGCTCTAAAGGCATGGATTCAACAGAGATACTGGTTTTATGACTCATTACAACAATTTGTAGCCACTAGCCCTTTGCTATATGTTTGCAAATGTCTGAATTGCTCACTTTATCTTAAACAGTCACCTTATGCTAAACCTTCTATTTAGCTGTAACACTCTGATTATCTTTTCCAGACTTGAAGAAGAGCTTTGTGTAGCTCAAAAGCTTGTCTCTTTCACCAACAGAAATTGGTCTAATAAAAAGTTATCAACTCACTCACCCTGTTTGTCTTACAAATATTTTAGAAAATTTCTTAATCTGAGTGCTATTTAAGGTGACTTTTTAGAGTGGCTGTTTTAAATAGTCAAGAGATATTAAAGACAATTTAAATATTTTCAAAAATATTATAAGCCATTCTGGGATAACCCAGATCTTTAAATTGTGTTCACTGAGAATTTATTCTCTCATTAATATATTCCAGATAAAACTTCACTGCTGGAGAGGATATATAGTAAATAATTGTCCTTTGTTTAAGATATTTTGCTGTTGGTACATCACTGCAAGTACATGTAAAATTTGACTGAACATAAACAGCTACAGTAGCAGACTTAATTTTACAAAATAGGTCCATAGTCCTGAAAACAACGTACAAACATACTTAAATTTCATAGAGGTGCCTAAGCGAAAACTGGAATTTTCAGCATTTCAACATTTGTTTTTGCCTCATTAGCAATGAAAATTTTAAATACTATTTTTTTCACAGAAACTTTCATTTGTTGTTTTTGATTAAAATGAACTATTTTGATATTTTTGAGTCAAAATGTTTCACTTCAGTTTGTTGAAATTAACCTGAAACACTTTGTTTCCTGTGAATTCAATATTAAAGTGCATTTTTAAATGCCTCCATTCTTTCTAATGGGCTGGCTCTCAGGCCATTTTACATCTCTGATGATGCCCCTGTAGCCACAATGCATAGACCTGTTAGAGAATGAACTATGTTTCATATTGAAGATACAATCTGGACAGGGAGGCTGGCCCATAGGAGAACATAGCGGGCATCAGACCTCCAAAGAATTCCCATGAGTGAATATACCAAAATAGGAAATTGCAGTTTAATGTTGAAATGACTCAAAATGATACGGTTTGAGTCTGTTCTGCCAACATTAATATTTCGATACAGGTTGAACTGGCCACAAATGATTTTTTTTTTCTGTTTAAGAAAACTGAAAAAAAAAACAACAACAAAAAAAACAGCAAAACTATTATCACTGAATTTTCCACTGAACAATCATTTTGAGGGAAATGTCTTGACTGACTCAAAACTCCTCTAATCACATGAGTAACCCCATTGAGTTCAGTGGGATTACTCATGTGCATACAGTTGTAAAGTTGAGTACCGGGATTACTCATGTACACTAAGGATTAGAATAGGGAATGGGGAATCCAAGGGATTGATGATTATCAATCAATGTAGAGCACCCCAAGAAAATTATTGTTGTTGATATTTAGATAGGCTGGGAAAAGTGAGCAGAGGGCAGTTTTTGTGCAGCTGCTGCCAATCAGGTATTTTGTGCAGCTGCTGCTAAACAGGTATTACTGATGTTAGTCAATGGTCAGGAGACAAAAATATCTTAATGGAAACTGTGATTTTCAGATCATGTTTAATGGGCTAATACTGAGCCAAATTGTAGACCTTGCTGCATGTTGATGCAGTGCAGTATAGGGATGCAAAAATTTCCCTTACTATCCTGCCCTTGGATAACAGTGCAAGAGGATAGAAAGTAGGAGAACAAACACTGTAAGGAGGATATTCCCCTCCCAATCATGTGAACAAGCAGGGGTAGAAAGCTGGGTTGAGCCTAGGCTTCTCCCTTACCTTTCACAAGGTACAGGGCAGTGCAGCTAAGCTGCTGCACAGGGGGAAGTAAGCTACACTACAAAAGTAGCTCAGACAGCTTACTTCTCCCATGGAACAAAGGGAGGTTGAGATTTCATTGTGACTCTTTTTACCATTCATTCCCCTGTTCTGCTTCTGGGCAGTGAAATTTTATATACTAGCCCCTACTCAAGGCAGATTACACTGATCTACAATTTTTGAGAAGTCGTCTGCTTCAGAGATAAAATGTGCTATTTATTATGTATTTTGATGTGCTGAATTCAAATATGACAATTAAAACAACTGATTGGCTACTGTTTCTAAGATATTTAAGTTTTTACATTTTATGTGTAGTATATTGTGTAGATATTAGAGTTTTAATCATAAATTGTAAACCTAGGTCTTTTCATGTGTTTATGGTTGCTTTACATGACAATATTTCACCTGTCCTGTTTATGTAACACTTTAAAAATCAGCAAAAGGGTTATATAAATACAATTTATTATGAAACAAAAGGCAAAAACTATTATGTACATAGTTTAGTCCTATTCAGTGTCTAATCGGCGCTTCTTGGCTTGTTTTTTTGTATTCATTAAATGGAGCATCTCTTGTCACTGTCCAGCAATAGTCTGCAAGCATTGATGGGCTCCATTTGTCCTGATAGCATTTCTCCTTTGTTGCAATGTCCTGGTGAAATAGCTTGCCGTGCTCGTCGCTCACTGCTCCGCAGTTCGGTGGAAAAAAATCTAAATGAGAGTGCAAAAAATGTATCTTTAATGACATGTTGCAACCAAGGCTTTTGTATGCCTTGAGGAGGTTTTCCACCAACAACCTGTAGTTGTCTGCCTAGTTGTTTCTGAGAAAATTTATTGCCACTAACTGGAAGGCTTTCCATGCCATCTTTTCCTTGCCACGCAGTGCATGGTCAAATGCATCATCTCGAAGAAGTTCACAAATCTGAGGACCAACAAAGACACCTTCCTTTACCTTAGCTTCTCTTAACCTTGGAAATTTTACATGGAGGTACTTGAAAGCTGCTTGTGTTTTGCCAATGGCCTTGACAAAGTTCTTCATCAGACCCAGCTTGA
Source organism: Trachemys scripta elegans (assembly GCF_013100865.1). Classification (NCBI taxonomy): domain Eukaryota; kingdom Metazoa; phylum Chordata; order Testudines; family Emydidae; genus Trachemys; species Trachemys scripta. The sequence goes on along the minus strand of NC_048298.1, from coordinate 256,674,595 downwards.
TGTGTAAGGGTGGTAACAAAATCTTCCTTGATTCAACAAGTGGTGGATGCTGAACACTTTTCTTCCCAGGCTCCAATGACTGTCGGAGTGGCCAATCTTTCTTGATGTAGTGGGAATCTCTTGCACGACTATCCCATTCGCAGAGAAAACAGCAGTACTTTGTGTATCCAGTCTGCAGACCAAGCAAGAGAGCAACAATCTTCAAATCGCCACAAAGCTGACACTGATGTTGGTAATAGTTCATGCACCTCAAAAGTTGTTTCATGTTGCCATAGGTTTCCTTCATATGGACTGCATGACCATCTGGAATTGATGGCAAAACATTGCCATTATGCAGTAAAACAGCTTTAAGACTCGTCTTCAATGAACAGTCTCCACTCATTTGGATCATGAACGATGTTGAGGGCTGCCATCACACCGTCGATGTTGTTGCCGGCTACAAGATCACCTTCCATGAAGAAGAATGGGACAAGATCCTTTTAACGGTCACGGAACATGGAAACCCTAACATCATCTGCCAGGAGATTCCACTGCTGTAGTCTAGAGCCCAACAGCTCTGCCTTACTCTTGGGTAGTTCCAAATCCCTGAACAGGTCATTCAGTTCACCTTGTGTTATGAGGTGTAGTTCAGAGGAGGAGGATGGGAGAAAATGTGGGTCCTGTGACATTGATGGTTCAGGACCAGAAGTTTCATCCTCTTCCTCTTCCTCGTCTGACTCAAGTGAGAATGATTCTGGTGCATCAGGAACCGGCAGTTCTTCTCCGTGGGGTACTGGGCGTATAGCTGATGGAATGTTTGGATAATGCACAGTCCACTTTTTCTTCTTTGACACACCTTTCCCAACTGGAGGCACCATGCAGAAATAACAATTGCTGGCATGATCTGTTGGCTCTCTCCAAATCATTGGCACTGCAAAAGGCATAGATTTCCTTTTCCTGTTCAACCACTGGCGAAGATTTGTTACACAAGTGTTGCAGCATATGTGTGGGGCCCACCTCTTATCCTGATCTCCGGTTTTGCAGCCAAAATAAAGGTGATAGGCTTTCTTAACCATAGTGGTTATACTGTGCTTTTGTGATGCAAAAGTCACTTCACCACAAACATAGCAGAAGTTATCTGCACTGTTCACACAAGTATGAGGCATTTCTGCTCACTTTGGCTAAACAGAAATGTGTCCCTTTGCAAAATCAAACACTGACAAATAAGAGAGCACAACACTGTATGATTCCTAGAGCTGATATAGGGCAATGTGTTCAGCGGATTGATATAAGCTTCGTTATGATTGCATCATCCATGACTTCTAGGAATACCATGATGCAATTCATATCATGTATGACGCAATACCAGCTTCAGATTGCATCATTCATTGTTTTGCCTAAAAAGCAAGTACTGTCCAAACCCAGTCATAGATTTATTCATAGATCCAATCAAAGATGTATTTTAGTCATTTCTGGTTTAAATTGAGATCCCTTCCCTTTATAACTCACTTATCCTCCGCCATTCCCAAGTCAAGGGTCGTATATACTGACCCAATAGCATATCTTGAAAACTAGAGCCAATCAACAATTTTAAGCATCATTTTCGTTCTTAGTGACCCAGAATTAGTAAAGTTTGACTACATTTATTTCGGAAGCATTTTGGCTGTAGAGCAGTGTTATAGTGTGTTTTATGGTACATGACATGGAAGTACCAAAATTCAAGAACCAGCATATGGGAACACAGACCCTAGAAATTTATCAATACTGAATGTTGCTGATCCAGAATTTCAGATACCAATAGTGTGAGGACCTAGTTGTTAAGGGTCTGATCCTGCAAAACACCCATTGAAATGAATAGAAGTTTGACTGAGTGAAGAATTCATGAATAGGTTTTTGTGCTGAACACTTGTTTATTTTTAAATAACATATCTGTGCTGAGATACAAGTGTAATTCCAAAACCACAAAATAGATAGCTGCATAGTAATTCAGTGTAATTATTAAAGTAATTATGGGAAAAAATAGCATGATTTAAGTATGTAGCATTAAAATATATAGTGCTATTTCACTTGTATGAGACAATCAAAAATCCTTTCCCCTCTATTTTTAAATGTTTTTAGTGTGAATTTCAGAATGTCCTGGACTTCCTCCCTCTTTGCTAATTAATACTTATCCCTTCTTATATCTTTGATTAACTTTGTTGATATTTGAGCTCTCTGGTTTCAGGGCAGGCTCTAGGATTTTTACCGCCCAAAGCAAAAACAATTCCCCCCCACCTTATTTAATTACCGCACCCCCGGCCCCGCCTCAATTCTGCCCCTTCCCCAAATCCCCAGCCCTGCCTCCTTCCCCCAGGCTCTCAAGCCTAGGAGCAAGGGAGGGAGGGGGAGAAGCGGCGCCGTGCCGCGACCACTCGGAGACTCCCCTTCCCTCCCAGGTTTGAGAGCCTGGGAGGGATGGGGAGACTCCGAGTGGTCGCGGTGCGGGCGCTGCTTCTCCCCCTCCCTCCCAGGTTCTCAAGTCTGGGAGGGAGGGGGAGCAGCGGCGTGCAAATCAGCTGTTTCGCGGGCCGCGTTGGCTCGGGGTCTCCCCCTCCCTCCCAGGTTTGAGAGCCTGGGAGGGAGGGGGAGACTCCGAGTGGCCGCGGCGTGGGCGCCGCTTCTCCCCCTCCCTCCCAGGGGCCCAAGCCTGGGAGGGAGGGGGAGCAGCGGCGCACGAAACGGCCGCTTGGGATCTCCCCCTCCCTCCCAGGTTTGAGAGCCTGGGAGGGAGGGGGAGACTCCGAGTGGCCGCGGCGTGGGCGCCGCTTCTCCCCCTCCCTCCCAGGGGCCCAAGCCTGGGAGGGAGGGGGAGCAGCGGCGCACGAAACGGCCGCTTGGGATCTCCCCCTCCCTCCCAGGTTTGAGAGCCTGGGAGGGAGGGGGAGACCCCGAGCCGCCACGGCCCGCGAAACAGCTGATTCGCCCGCCGCTACTCCCGCTCCCTCCCAGGTTTGAGAGCCTGGGAGGGAGGGCGAGTAGCGGGGCGCGAATCAGCTGTTTCGTGCGCCGTGGCAGCAGCAGCGGAGGTGAGCTAGGGCGGCCGGGGCACATTTTTAGGGGCGGTATTGTGGCGCCGGCCATGCCGCCCCTAAAAATGTGCCACCCCAAGCACCAGCTTGTTTTGCTGGTGCCTAGAGCTGGCCCTGCTGGTTTAAAGGAAAGCGTGAGAGATATTTCTGGACACTAGTACTTCAAAGATGTTTTCTTACACCGTGTCTTTCCAGCAAACACAAACAGACCACTACCTGTTAGAGACTCCCTTTTCACACTGCAGCCTGAGTGCCTTCTCTGTACAGGCCAAGTCTCTCTCATATCCAAGCACAGTTTTAAATATATCATGCATTCAGCAACCTGAAATAAATAAGGATTTCACTCTGTCAAAACAATATTGTTACGCTCTAAGGGAACGCAAAGTGCTAAAATACTTAGGAAATAAGCCTCAAGCAAGTTCTATATCAGAAATACTAGGTGTTGGTGCATAGTCCAGTGACTATCTGAGCTATTCTCATCTCATCCAAAGAGAAGGGCTAGATGGGGCAGCAGGTTTGACCATAATAAACCATATTGTAATGTAATTGTTTATCATAAAATAATAAAGAGCCTTTTATAAATTTACAATATATACTGTATAATAATAGGCTTACATAAAAATATGTAAAATAGTTATAAGGATCAGTATTTGATCTTAAAATTCCATGATAAAATGGTCATAAACCTTTGGTATTATAACTATATTTACATTCAATTGTTTATTGTTATTGTAAATTATATGTTGAGTCATGTTGTATTTATTTTTATCTATCACTTTTGGGACATCAAATACATCTAGAGTCATTAGCATGTTCATGTTTTGACTTATGGGTACATCACTATGCTGCATTTGGCACACAGACCATCACTCCTCTTTATCAACATTATTACTGAGACTGAAGTTTTATTTTTGTGTGGTTGATCCTCTCCGGGTGTTGGCACTAAAACCAGCACTAATTGCAGAAAACCTGGGATGAACCCATTTTGTCTGAAGCAAAGGTGCCTCTCTGATATATAGACCAGGCAGCCGGTATCAAGCGGAGTGCCCCAAGGGCCGGTCCTGGGGCCATTTTTTTCAATATCTTCATTAATGATCAGGAGGATGACGTAGACTGCACTCTCAGCAAGTTTGAAGATGACACTAAACTGGGAGGAGTGGTAGATACGCTGGAGGTTAGGGATAGGATACAGAGGGACCTAGACAAATTAGAGGATTGGGCCAAAAGAAATCTGATGAGGTTCAACAAGGACAAATGCAGAGTCCTGCACTAAAGACAGAAGTATACCATGCACTGCTACAGATTAGGGACCGAATGACTAGGCAGCAGTTCTGCAAACAAGGACCTAGCGGTTACACTGGACGAGAAGCTGGATGTGAGTCAACAGTGTGCCCTTGTTGCCAAGAAGGTTAATGGTATTTTGGGCTGTATAAGTAAGGACATTGCCAGCAGATCGAGGGACGTGATCATTCCCCTCTATTTGACATTGGTGAGGCCTCATCTGGAGTACTGTGTCCAGTTTTGGGACCCACACTACAAGAAGGATGTGGAAAAAGTGGAAAGAGTCCAGCGGAGGGCAACAAAAATGATTAGGGGGCTGGAGCACATGACTTATGAGGAGAGGCTGAGGGAACTGGGATTGTTGAGTCTGCAGAAGAGAAGAAAGAGGGGGGATTTGATAGCTGCTTTCAACTACCTGAAAGGGGTTCCAAAGAGGATGGATCTAGACTGTTCTCAGTGGTACCAGATGACAGAACAAGGAGTAATGGTCTCAAGTTGCAGTTGGTGAGGTTTAGGTTGGATATTAGGAAAAACATTTTCACTAGGAAGATGGTGAAGCACAGGAATGGGTTATCTAGGGAGGTGGTGGAATCTCCTTCCTTAGAAGTTTTTAAGATCAGGCTTGACAAAGCCCCGGCTGGGATGATTTAGTTGGGAATTGGTCCGGCTTTGAGCAGGGGGTTGAACTAGATGACCTCCTGAGGTCCCTTCGAACCCTGATATTCTATGATTCTATGATAAATATGCTAGAGAAAACTATACTTACGTAACAAAAGGGATTTAGCTTAATTCTATAAAAGATATATATATATATATATATATATATATATATATATATATAGTGCAGAGATTCTTGTCTATTAGGAAGAGCAGCGTTTCTCAAACTGGGGTCTATGGACCATTGGGGGTCCCTGAGGTTACCCCAGGGGGTCTGTGGGCCCCACTGATCAATTCCTCCCCCTCTGTGCCATTGCCTCCTGCACGTTAAAAGTCCAGTGGTGCACCAGGACTAAGGCATGATTCCTACCTGCCCCAGCTTCATGCCGCTCCCGGAAGCAGCTGGCACGTCCCTGGGAGCAGGGAAGGCAGGAGGGCTGGGGGTCTCCGTGCACTGCTCCCACCCGGAACACCAACTCCGGAGCTCCCTTTGGCTAGGAACTGCAGCCAATGGGAGCTGCAGAGATGGTGACTGCAGGCAATGGCAGCGCGTGGAGACCCCCTCTGACCTCCCCCCCCAGGAGCCGCTGCTAGAGAGATGTGCCAGTTGCCTTCAAGAGCCACCCTAGGTAAGCGCTGCCTGGCCAGAACCCAAACTCCTCACCCCGTCCCGCACCCCAACACTTGTCCCAGCCAAGACCATGCACCCTGCACACAAAAGCCCTCTCAGAGCCCGCACCCCCTTCTGTACCCCAACTCCGTGCCCCAGCATGGTGAAAGTGAGTGGGGGTGGGAGGAGAACAAGCGATGGAGAGAGGGGGGATGGAGTTAGCAGGGGGCAAGGCCTCAGAGAAGGGGTGCGGAAGGGGCATGGCCTCGGGGAAGGGGGAGAGGCAGAGGCAGGGCAAGGGCTGAGCGGGGGGGCTTAAGGGTTCCTGGAAAATTTTAAATCAAAACGGGGGTCCTCGGATTGCTAAAGTTTGAGAACTACTGAGCTAGAGCAAAAGGACCAGAAGTACAACCTGGCCCCACTGAAGTCAATGGAAAATGCCCATTGACTTAAATGGAATTAGGATTTCACCCTAGGAATTCAAATTCCCAGGTTTTATATCTGTCTCTTTCATTAACTCTGTTACCTAAGACAAATTACTAAGCACTCTAGGCCAAAGTCAAACCTAGTGTAACTGCACTGAATTCAGTGCAATTACACCAGGGAAGAGTTTGGCCTTCCATGCTTAAAGCTGCCTATATGTAAAGTGGGTATAATGGTTTTTCTTTCCTGTCCCCAGATAGTCCACTGCTGGTTTGCATATGCAAAGTTCTCAATGCACATCTTTTTGAATATCTATTGGAAAGGGGAGGGGCCACCTAGAAATGTATAAACTCCTTTTGGGTCCCCTCCAGAGCTGCTATGGAGCAGTCACATGGGGATCTATTCATGAGAGGTGAGTGTAAGGCCATAATCTCTCCTTCTCCCCCACTCCCTTTGTGCATTCCTGGCCTCTTGCACGCTATTGTTGTATTTAGGCACAATCAGAATGTCTGACCCATGAATAGCTAAAAGAACTGGGGTCTTGGGAAAACCAGAAGTGGACTATTTATTTTGAATCTCTTACATAACTTTTAATGTGTTCATCCTACTATCTCAGATTATAGCATACCAGGGAACAAAGTATTGCCCTTGAAATCTTCTTTCTGTTTCAATATTATAGCATGACTGGCCACTATTAGGTCTTTGTGGCTCCATTGGTGTCCTTTGGATCATCAGGTTTTTAAAAAATGCCCAATGATAGGTAGAAAAGTCATATTTTTTACCCCCTCAACTTCTCTTTTCTGGTTCTTTTTAATTACTGTGGCCCCAATAGAAGTGCACTCCAAGCACAAGCTAAACTTTAAGCATGTGAATATTTTCACTTACTTCAGTGGGCCTATTTGCATGCTTAAAGTCAAGCATATGCTTAAGAGCTTTGCTGGATATAGGTCTATCTAAATCAGGCACTGATCTGTTAGGTTTGAATTTTCCACAAAATTCAGAAGTATTTTATCAAACTTTTAGAACCAAATCCTGAGAGGTTCCGAGCAAGAACCAAATCCTGAGAGGTTCTGAGCAACTAAACAACCAGATTTTCCCTTTAAGTCATAGGAGATGCAGGAACTGAACATCTTGCAAGATTTAGCCCCTGGAACATTTTCGAAAAGTACTAAAGGTTTCACAAAATATACTTATTTTCTGGGATCTCCTTTCATCATATGAATGCACAGTAAAACAACAACAACAACAACAAAACTACTCAACAGTTTATGAAATGGTTGGGTCGAGGAATGGAGATTCCGTAAACAATATTACCTTCAGAATAATGTAAAGTGTTTGTCATTTAGACCCAAATGCTTTAAACATGAAATAGCTAAATGCTTTCTGGGTCAATCTTGAAATGTCTTATTAACTCAGGAGTTCACAAATTATTTTCAAAGGATTACCGTAAAACATAGTAGTGATTTGCATAAAATGAATACATCTTTAACTAGAATAAACTTCCTGTGCCATAAAAAATACTAAAATCCCAATCAGTTAAAGGCCATACTGGATTGTAATAACATTACCTTAAATGCAAGGCTTATTGGAAGCATTCAAATAATTGATAGAGCCACATCATTCACATCTGTTTGAAATCATCGATGCATGATTTTAGCCATTGAAAAATGTTGTAAAAAGATTAAATTCAAGACATATAAATTAAAGATTTATTTATAATAAACATCAATAAAGGTATAAAATGGAAAATGTCATTGCATTTTTTAGGTTTATGTATGGTCATCTCTCTGTAACTCTACATACTATTAGGACTTTCAGGTGTTCCTAAAAATGAATATCTGTAGCCTTTCAATAAGTTATGGACATTTTGTGATTGTTCTCACATTGTGTATTATTAATTGTGATTCAATTTTTTTAAATGATGAATTACTGATTCCTAATTAATCTAGGAGAGCACTAACTTGCTTGGTAAGGGCCAACCTGAATTAATGAAACTCAAGCTTGAGCACAGGGAAACAAATGATCATCTATTTTATGTCTGGAAGTTACCCTGGGAAATTTTCCATTATATACAATTAATTTTATGTCACTATTTCTGTTTTTAAACTCTTTTTTAGATTTTAAGTCAGACATAGAAATGTCTTGTCTGAGATAAGGTCTCAGCCAAAGAATACTTTTGTGAGTGTTAAAACTAACTTCATTATATCATTTTGTATGTTTAATGAGCACAACTAAATACAAATGGGTTTAAAATGCTTTTGTGCACTACTCTTGGCTCTTCATGGAGCAGATGGAACCAGCCATCCTCTTAGCCTCAGAGATATAGGAGTATTATGGTTCTTCTTCTCTCACTGAAGTGAGCTATTCAGGGTGTAGCAGCCTGCCCGGAATTTGAAGAGAGGAGCACAGGGAGCCAGAGGGAACAGTTTGAAGGAATCACCAGGAAGTCAGTCTGTTTGCACATGGTCTGAATGATACATGCAGTTGAATCATCTCTGTAAATAGTTTTCTTAATAAAGAGCTAGTTTTGTTTTAGAAATTTGGATTCCTCTTATGTTATTACCCAGCATGTAGACATGAGGATCGTGCTCACTTTATGATAAAATGTGCATCTACTGTGCTATTAAGCAAGATGGGACAAGGCAAAATCTTCTTTCCATTTAATAGTTTTTTAAGGCAGAAGGGATCATTAGATCATCTAATCTGACCACTTGTTTGACACAGGCCATAGAATTTCAATTTAGTAACTCCTCGACTGAGCCCAATAAATTATGTTTGGTTAATGCATATCTTCTGCAATGGCATCCATCTTTCTGTGAAGACAAGAGATGGATAATTTACCACTTCACTTGATAGTTTTTGCCAAAGCCAATGATTAATTATTCTAACTGTTAATACATATTTCTAATTTGTATTCGTTGGTTTAACTTCCAGCCATTGGTTTTTCTCATGCCTTTCTCCACTAGATTAATTAGCCCCTTAGTACCTGATACATTCCCCCTTTACAGGGTACTTATACATTGTAATCAGATCACCTCTTTATCTTCTTGTGATAAACTAAACAGGTTGAACTCTTTAAGCAACTCACTTAAAGTTGAACGGAAGGTTGATTTTGAAGCACTGAATTCAAGTTGCTCCTTTTAGTTTTGTTTCCAATTCAGAACCAAAACCCACTGCCAAGTCAAAAGTTTAACACTGGGTGGAGGAAAAATTGTGTTCTCAGGGTATGTCTTTCAATATCTAACCACAGATCCATCCAAATTCCCCTCCAGCCATAAAGTCTGTCCCTCTTACATGCCTATACTCCTGCTAATTGCTTTCTTCAGACAGATTAAGCTGATGCCCTTCACCTCAGGCCTCTTTTTTGTGGGTGGGGAGGCATCATATGGTATCTCCCTCTCTAGTAGATTTGTGTACGTGGAAGAGAGAGTGCCTGTTTAGGGCATCAGTCCTTTCAACCCTATATTATTTGGGGGGGGGGTGTGGGGGGGTACTAATCAGAGTCCTACTTCCCAACAGGGAACAAAGGAGCTTCCTGCTGCTGCTACTGGCTCCATAGAGCAATAAGAAAGCATCCGTTGGGGAGCAAGCCCTGAGAGAGGGAGGTGTGGATGTCAAGTGAGTTATCCTTGGACAATGAAGAGTTAAAACCCCTCACTCCACAAGATATCCTGTGAGGGATAGCTGTGATATCATTCTGAATCCAATCAATTATGCCCAAATGGATTTCTAAAGCCGTTTTCTTGCGAAGAACGGCTTCAGTTTATTCTTGTGGATAAAACCAAGTGAAGAGGCAAAGGATCTGTTATTGCACAGGGTTGTCAATGGGAGGGCAGAGTGCCAGCTTCTCCTTAAAACCAAACCAAACCAAGCAAACAAACAGCAGAGTTGCTAGGTTCTTGCTTAATAAACAATTGCTTGGGGATCTTTCTAATTTTGGCTCAGTATCTAACCTCTTCTTAAGGGAAGGCTAGAGAGGCTTCTCTCCTTGTCTTCCTTGGGTTGAGGGAGGTCAGTGGATAGCAGCCCTAAAGCCTCAAACTCTCCTGGAGCATTCTTCTCTCTGCAGCTTCACTCTGCCTTCTCCAGTTCCCTGTTTCCCTCTTTATAATAGGAAGGTGCCTTCCCTTAAGCACAGCAGAGCAATAAGTAATCAGTCACAGGTGCACTCCCTCTTAAAGAAGCCAGTCACCCTGTGACAGGTAGGAAATGGAGAAGAATAGATCATAGAATGGGGAGAAAGATTGGAAATCAAAGTAGATGGAATATAAATATCAAATATGGACAGAACTTAATCCTATTCTCTGATACATGAATAGATATTGCTCTGTATTTCCATCTATTATTTAATTCCCTCTTTATTGTAAAACACCTTGTCTAGCATTAGAAACCTCCAAAATTTGGCAGATATTTAAGTTTGAGGTAATAGTTCAATTCCATTTTTATCTAACTAACCAAGAATAGTCTAATGTGCATGATGATCTCACAGAGCAGCTGATTTCATGAGTGAGACATGACAGTATATTTCTACATTCTGCAAAGCAGGATTGAGCCTAAGTGTATATGTCTGTCAAATAATCTGTAGATTTAAATGTATCTAAATATATATTGACACTATTACATAGTGTACAATCATTTAACCACGATTCCTATTAAAGAAAGAGGAAGATGTAAAACCCTACACAATCCTAATTCAGGGAAATGTGATTCAGAATATCAGGTCCAACAACAGAGGTTACTTTAAAAAAAAATGTGTGTAATGGCCTAAAAAACACATTTAGTATCAGAACAGAGAGATTTATTTGTTAAAGCCACAAAACATTCTTATTGCTGTGTTTAATGAAATGGACCTATGTAAGGGATTCTTCAGAGTACTGGGACAATAAGAGTTCAAGTGTTAGGGGCTTTTTTTCAGCCATGCCTTTAAAAATAGAAGCACATAGTGCATCATAAACAAACATCAAACTCATACACTGTTTTCCCTGGGGAGAAGAGAGGAATAGAGAAGGCACAATATGTGATAGATACAAATTATGTCACTTAATGCATATCTGGAAAGTGCTCAGATATCATAGTGATGAGTGTGGTATAAAAACCTAAATGGAACAGAAGAAATAGTATAGACTTCTGCCCCATTGTACTCAATGGTAAAATTTCCATGACTTTGAATATTGTCAGGAACAGGCTCTGAATCAGAATTCCAAAACACATTAGGTTCCATTCTCTGCTGGTATAAATGGGTTCCACTCCATTGATTTCAGTGGAGCTTTGCACACCTACATCACCAGAGAATTTAGCCAATTAATTGCACCACATCTTCTCAAGTGGGAAAAGAAAGTGTGAGTTGGCCCTCAAGCCCTAATTGTGAAATGTTATAGTAGGATAGCTGATGTTCTTTCCTTCCTTGTATAGATGAGTGAAGCTGAAAAAAACATATGATATGGTATATTAACAGCCAGTACATTTATCCAAATGCTTCTAAACTAACCAGTCCAGAACTGTAAATCGGTGTAATGAAAATACATAAATAAAAATAAAGGTGGAATTAGAGAGGAGCAGGAAAATAATGGTACTTTCCTGTTAATATAAATAGAAAAAAACATTGTGTAATTTTCAGGGCAAAATATATATCTTCTGGATATAAAATCCTGGTGAAAATAGAGTACATAGAATATACTGCTAGAATGACAAATGGTTGTAAGGATTTTAACATAGCTGTAAACCAAGATCAAGCTCAGTAAGAAGGAAATGTAGAAATTACTTCACACCTTTATATAGAATTGAAAATAACAAGAATTCTTGCTCTCTATTCAATGACTCAGAAAATTAAAGGGTGAAAGCAAAGTAAATGTTGTGTTCAAAGATTAGAAGTCTATTTTTATATTCTGGAAACATCCTTGGAATGTGGTGGGAATATTATGGTTATAACATAATTATTTGTTTTACAGTCTAATGAAAAGTTGAGTTATTATTGGTGTAGCTGTTTTCTCATCTGAGTTAACACTTTGAATGAAGGCTTCATTTATACAGGCATAATTAATATTTATGAAATACTCATTAGATTCAGCTGCATTATTTAATAACTTGTTAGTATTAATCCTACAAACTGAATTAAAAATATTCTCTTTAGAAATGATTGCATACTAAGTGTATAATAAAAGAATATATTGTTCACCCTTTTGGTCTCCTTGGTTAGACAATATCTGGGGCTTTGTGAGTTGTTTCTGTTAGGAGAAATTGATGATAGAGTCGAGTATTTCTTTGGTGCATCCCTGTTTAGATACAAAGAATGTACATAGGTCCTGTTTCTCCAAAAACAGGATAAAACAACAGAAGGCAGTATCCTCACTCACAATTCCAAGCCTCTTTCCAGTCAGCTCTATGCCCAAAAAGCTCTCTCTTGATTTTCTCACAGGACCACACTATTAGTGCTTCTTTTACTGTTTCCTACTTTCCAGCTGCTTTCTCTTTGCTTATTGCAGCTCTCACTGTTTGTTCTCTGGTAAAAAATGTTCCCTATATACAGATAGTTGCAACCAAATCAATCCCTAGAATGTCCATTTGAATTCAGTCTACTCTTAGAATGATGGCTTCCATTGTTTCAGCTATCATTAAATAAAGGGGCCTTTAATTGTTCCCTCATTTAGCCCAAATGAAAGGCAGCTAGCAAAACCATCAGCATCAGGAAGGTTTGTGATTTCCTATAAATCAAAGATATGCTTACTGGGAGCCACTTGTCTTCCAGCATAACAATATTATAATGTTGTGGAAACAAAATGCTTTTTTTAAACATTTATTTTAATATCAGATTGCATTTATTATAAAATGTGCTGCAATCTACAATAACATAATAAGCCAAAACTTAGTGTAAAGGGAAATTGCAGAAGAAAAACAGGAAAAAAATCATCAACGGAGATGATAAATTTTATGTCCTGGAACTGTTTGGTCTGATGGCTCCAGAATCCAACTAGCCTGGACTGAGGCCTCTTTAGTGTGAGGCAAATACAGATTTAAGTTTTATTCAGCAAATTAAATGTTAAAATATCAGAATTATACATGTCAAATGTATTTAAAACTTAGTGTATCTCATCATTTAAATAACTGGCAATAGCTAATTTCATCTATATTAAGTATAAAGTATGCTAATACTGTCCCCTGATTAAGTACCAACATCCATATTTATGTAACTATATGATTGTCCTATGAGATGTCCAAACAAAGCCTCAATTCCAAATTAGTATATACTAATTATGAAATTTGCTGTAAAAATTGTTACATGTATACAGCAATTTATCAGCAAACACTTTACTAATGATAAACAAACAGCACCACCAAAGTGCCCTCTAGGGTGGAAAGCATCAGCTAGGAGAGGTTTAGGGTGCCGCACTACATCTTTCAGAAATTGACATTTTTTTTTGGAAAATATGGAAAATACAGTAGTCTATAGCATTTATGGTAGTGATGATCTAAAATTAGTTGTATGCAGTATTGTAGTAGTTTTAGTGGTCCAAGGATGCTTGAGAGACAAGGGGGCGAGGTAATACCTTTTATTGGACCAACTTCTATTGGTGAGAGGGACAAGCTTTCAAGCTTACAAAGAGTTCTTCTTCAGGTCAGAAAAAGAGCTCTGTGTAAACTTGAAAATGTGTCTCTCTCACCTACAGAAGTTGGTCCAATGAAAGCTATTACCTCACCCACCTTGTCTCTCTAATGGAAAATTAGAAAATAATTGAGGAAAGAACACATTGCACCAACCGAAACAGAAAAATAAGGTCCCCTTTTTAACTGCATAACATTTATTATTCTCACACCTTTTGTTTCATACATTATATATCCTCTTTTTTTGAATTAATGTATTATTCATTATTCTTCATTCTAAAATTACTAGATAACGCAAATCATTTTTGGCTAGGATTGAAGTAGTTCAATTAGTTCAGTTAGTTCAATTAGTGTACCATTACTATTAATAATAAAACCCAATTAAGAAATCCATTAAATTCTATACTGTTGCTTTAAATATAATAATTCTAAAGTTGTGCTTTTTTTTTGTAATAATAGATGTATGTGATGGTCTTGTAATGTGTGATTTAAATAGACACTATTAATGGAAGACTTACATGCATTACAATTGGGCTCAGACACTATAACTGGCTTTCTGTCTCGTACATCTTTACATAATTCATTGTGTAAAAAAAAAAAATCCCAGGCCAACTTCTCAGCAACAGCCAAATTACATATCTGCTGAGATTAGATGTAAAGGTGGCGTAAAGATCACCCTGATCCTTCAGCCACTGTGTCCGGTACTGGTTCCCTTATGCATAGGGCTGCTCTAATTTATATCAGCTGTTAACAGTGCAATAGCTAGGGTTTCATGTGGCATAGGATATTTTTTATTCATGGCCCTTTTTTTTCTGTCTATGCTCCCTTTTCCCTACAAGCTGGCAGCAGGATGGGGTAGCCTAAGAACCTCTATGACAGCTCTATGCCACCAGAAAGAAGATCCATCCCCTGAAATGGGGTGATATTCCCATGCAGGATATGACAGCTTCATGACCAAATTGCACTTGTGGTTCAGTGTGAAAGAGCTGCACCATACTAGAGAAGTATTCCCTTATCGCTTCTCTTGCATGGTTATAGGACAGCTCTCCCACATGGCATACTTAAAGGACCTACTTGCCTCACGCCTGTCTGTTGATTATTTATTTGATAAATGTAGTCCTGTTATTCCTAGTGTTTTCACCAGACACCCTTTTGGATACATATTATTAAAAATAGGCTCAAAGCCACACATTTTGGACCTATGGTCATTAAAAATTAGAAAGCTGGAATTAGAAAGCTCCAAAATTTGGGGATGGTTCTGGGCTCTAGTTGAGGCCCATTTGTAGCAAATATAATTCTGCCACAATAATTTTCATTTGTAATTTCAAGTAGATATAGTATTCTTCATCTTTGCTCCTCCCTTACCCCTGACCCAATGTCTCTTTAATTATTTATCCACAGTACAACCACTTTAAATACTTTGACTCATTGGGCCAGAGAGAGAGAGTGACTGGCTAGCCTTGTGGATGGGCATGCATCTGAGTGGTGGGAGACCCAGGTCCAGTCCCCCTGCTCCAGTGACTCTTTATTTGTTCAAAGTAGAACAGCTTAATTAGGATAGACAGAGGAAGCCCCATATCAGACTATCCCATGGCTCAGTGTTTAGAGCACTCCTAAACATTCAGACTGTTGTTCAAATAATTTCTCCTTCTCAGGCTGTAGCCCCATGGGCTAGCTTGCCTTTATTATATTCACTGTTTTGCATTATATTTTGCTTTGTATTATATTCAGCAGTAATGCAAGAAACCTACAGGCCTATATCCTGTAAAACTTTAGCTTCAGCAAGTTAGCATAAGGCTTGAGGACTATGAACTTTAAACAGAAAAAACTTTGCACAGCCTAGTGGAAAACCCCCATATTTGGGGAGCTGAAAATAGAATTTAAGGGGAAGTTCTAACCACAGATACATGATTCAACCACAGAAGTATCCTGGAAACAAACTGATGTACATAACAGGTACATGAAATACAACTAAGGCTAGCCTGCTTGCTTGCCTATATATTGTTTCTTATTTTCTTATGGGTTTGATTATTTGTTTTATTATAATAGGTTTATATGTTTATATTAGAGTGTATTTTGGCTGTAACACAAGGGACCTGCAGGCTACATCCTGTATGTTGAGCTAAGGCAAAGTTAGCATACATATGTTTGGGACCTTTCATCTAGATAGATGGTGATGAGCTAAAGCATAAGGTCCATATATGGCTGCAACCTTTAACATAAAGGATGTGTTACAGTAGCTTGTCATAGGAGACTTTCTAAGTTCATACCCTTTTAAACTTAACAAGTACACTATAACTTGGAACTTGGAAAGAACCAAAATAACAAATGTGATACCTAACAGAAGGAAATACAAATAAGGAAAAGGGGGAAAATCCCCTACTGAATATGCATTGAACATAATGGCATCAGCGTAACATATTATAAAAGTGACATCCCAGGGGTGGGAGGAGAGAGAGATATAGTCCTTGGGAGGTGCCAGAATGATGGCCACTGTTGGTCAGGGGGAAGAGGATGGTGATGAGGAACATGATGGCTAACATTTTAGGTTGTTCTACAGGGGATGGTGTGAGTATATGGATGTGCAGATGTACATTCTGTAATATCTCTATCTACCTTGCTGAGTGTTGGGGTGTTTGTGACAGTGCTAAATGTATTAATAAACTATATTTGTAAATATAAAAGAGGTCCTATTATGTGAGTGTTGCACATCAGGGTTCCCAACTATATAATAATTTGAATAATACTGGGCTTGATCTTGGGGCAAGAACCCGTCAACCCTCAAAGTGATAACAGGGGATTCTTAAGTAATCAATATAAGTAATACATAATCTAACTGTTGGGCAATAAGGCAGAGGCGAGACTTGAACCTGGGTGTTCCACATCCCAGATGAGTGCTCTAGCCATTGGGCTAAAAAGTTGTAAGCTGGGCAGCAGCATCTCCTCATCCAGCCACATTCTGAATGGGATCCAATCTGTTAGGCATCCTCTGAGTTTTCCTCCTCAATTGGGCCCTATATACTAGGTAGGAGGGCAAATGTTTATTTTCCCATTCATGAATCAATCTGGGGCATAGGTAGGAGATAGATATCCAAATGCCTAGAGAAAGGCAGCAGTGTATGTGCAGAGGCATAAAATTATGTGCCTAGGAAACTTTTACTCTGAAAATTTACACTCTGAGTGAGTTTAGTCACCTATAGATTTAGATGGGAGTTTTGTGAATCACAGTGGAGCCTAAATCTGGGACTCAGGTGCCAAAGTACCTTTGTGAATCCAGGCCTAAGTGACTTGCCCATGGACACACTGAATATCTGTTGCAGAGTAGAGAAATGAACCAAGGTCTCAGGCATGGACCGATAACAACTGGGATATCTTTTTTGCTCATACTGCTTTTTAAAATTGTTTTTAAAGAATTTGTTTTCTCGGAGAAAACTATTTTCACTCTAAAATATATGGACCAAAATGTTAATTGCAAAAAATAATAAACATGAAGTGCATTTAATATAAATTATTTTTGTCAAAAGCAAGCTTTCTATTCTACAAGTACAGATAAAAGTAAAACAAAAATAGGATTTACAATGTGTTTGTCTCTTCAATCCATCTGCTGTCTTTGTACAACTTTTTCCAGGATTGCTAAGAACAGGTAATTTATTTATTCTTCAGCTATAAGAAGCCACAAAGCTTGACTCAACAAACCTAAAAGTTGTTCTCAGTAGCCCTCTGGAGATAGCTGGGCAGCTGGATGGTGTTGGGGGGCACGACTGAAAATTGCTAAACCGAGCTCAGAAGCCCTTTGGAGAGGGCAAGTTGACTTGCAGTTCAAAGGGCAAGTGGGTCTCATGGGTAAACAATGGAATAATCATCAGATTTTCTTAAATGTCCTGGTTGATTGACTGGAAAAACCAGTCAGGGCAACAGGAAGAGATCAGACTTAAGCCCTTCACAATCAATCAATCAATCAATAAAAACAAAAAACATTGAGCAATATGGTAATTGGTTCAGGCTTAAACAGGGAGGATGGACTTTTAAGAAAGGGGAGATTTGAGTTTCCCTGAGGTGAGTTCCCCTAGGCACACACCAACTGGAAGGCAAATTGATTTCAGGCTGGGTCCCTAGAGCTCTGGGTGTTTCTAAAAGTGTGAAAATTAGGCCTGTTCTCTTCCTGTGACTCAAAAGGTAAGACCATCTGTATTAGCTTCTGGGGAAGCATAAGATTAGGTGAGTCTAAATATGTCACTGTTTGTTGTTTTAAAATAATCTTCTCTAATGCTTTGTTCCATTAGCTAATACACATACTTCTTTTTAGAAGGCTGTCCGTCACTGTATAGCACTGGTCACAGGCTCCTGAAGAGAAGGGACATACGATGTCCAATTGGAACTGCATGGTGATAAACAATCCGCATAGACAGGGTATTGTACACAGAGGCCAGTCCAAGTGTGGGAGAACTGTAAAATTCTTCCCAGACAGATTAGGGCTTGATGCCTAACACTTGATGGGGTGTACTCAGAGACACCAGAAAGGAGACAGATGGGCAAGCTGGCAGTAACCATGACAGTATGTTTGTTTGGCAATATGGTAGTTGTGTGCATGGGATTTCTGGCAATTGGGTATAGGAAAAGCATTGACACTCAGGGACGATTTTTTGTGGTAATGTATCTTACCTGTGAAATGCAGTTGCTTTCACATATTTCTTTTTTAACTTCAACTTTAACTTTGAATTTCAGTTCTAATAGTTTTATTTATTTAAATAGATACTATTTAAAAACACTGATACGTTTAAATTTGCATCCTGTAGATTGTTATACAGTATTCCCTTCTGATATTATGGGTCTGATTTCCATCCTGCAAGTACTGGTTGTACATGCAAGATATTGAAGGATATCAAGAACTCACTCCAAAGATAAGGGAGGAAATTACTTGTCAGAAATATCATTGGGTTTTTAAAAAAAGTCTGTTGTGGACCTGCTGGTCAACAGAGTGGATTCCATATAAGCCAGACTGCAGTCCAGAATTGGCTTTGGGAGCACCAGAGAGGACACCAGTATCACTGGGATGGATGGAAAGATGGCTGTGATGGAGTATGCTTTGAAGGATATTGTTGCTTGCATTGAAACATTGACATTGTCATCTCATCCTCCATAGCAGCCCCCATTCTAGCTATTTTAATGGCTTCTAAACGATCCATTGTGGTACTGAAAGCATCATCCTTATATCAGGGCATTGGTTCCATGGTGCATGCATGTCCCACTGCACCTGTTCCAGGACTGGTCCTTTAAAGGAGTACGGCTCAGCTTCACCTATATCTGGTTTAATACAGGTGACAGGACTGAATCCAGGACTCAGGTGACTTACAGGGACACAGTTTATAAGGAGCCTATGGGCTCAGTCATTTAGAGGAACTTAGGGAAGTCTGTAGATGAATATACAAAGCTACCAGGCAAGACTTCAGGAAAGAGGAATCAGTTAGGAAGACTATGGAGGAGCAAGCCTGCTAAAAGGAAAGCCTGAGCAGCAACCGTGCTAAGACCCTGCAGCAAGAGTTCTGAATAACCCAACAAGAGGGTGAGTAGAAGATTTGTAGTGTCTTGAATTTTGGTATAATAAACCAGACTCCCAGAAGTGGGTATTGTGAAAGCATATGTTACCCCTGTTCAGGGCATCCACCTCTGCTCAGCAAAAGAGAGACCTGCTGGAGCTAAACTGAGTGATAGCTCCCTGCCTCCACAGTATGCCCCCGCCCCCCCGCCGGCAAACTTCTCAGGACTCTGCCAGCCCTTCCTTTGTCTTGCAGATTAAAACTTGGTGTACCCCAGTTCCCATACTGCCCAGAAGCATCCCCCTGTTGTCTCATTGGACACTCACAGTAATTACCAAGTCTGACACCTCCATAAAGACAGTATTCACACCAGCTTATTTGATTCAACTGATAAGGCACACTCTCCTTAACACAACAGCACTGAGATGACTTTATAGTAGGAGGAGAAGTTTAGTAACAGAGAATAGATATTCACAGATTCAATCAGTATTGAGTAACAATAATAGAAACAGTGACGTTTACAAATAAAACAAAAGTATAACACTCTTCTAAGAGATTGACTATAACCTTTAACAAGCTAAAAACTTTGATAAGTTTCTCACCAAAAGCAATGGCGCAGTATCACTAGCCCCCAAGACCAGGATCCAACTTTCATGGATGCAAAAAGTGCTGTCCTTATTGCTCCCTCAATGATGGAGAACAAAGGGGTTCTTTTCCCTTCTTCTTATAGCCCAGCAAATCTTGAAATTTATCCATTTGAAGTGTACCACCAGATTAGATTCTTCTTCCCCATTGCTTTGTGTTCCAGTATGCTGATGCCATGCTGCTTTCTCATCCTCCGATTAACTTGTTCTTTCTGACAGGTTTCAGAGTAGCAGCCATGTTAGTCTGTATCCGCAAAAAGAACAGGGGTACTTGTGGCACCTTGGGCTGTAGTCCATGAAAGCTTATGCTCTAATAAATTTGTTAGTCTCTAAGATGCCACAAGTACTCCTGTTCTTGTTCTTTCTGTTTACCTCAGATGCAAATGAATTCCCATTGTATTTGGCTTATCCTTCTTAATTTACATCAGGCAGACAGATAAATCAACCTTCCTTTCTCTGAGAGAACCTAGTTTTCAACGATGCATGGTTACATAGTTTAAACTTTTTTGAAGGCATACATACAACTTCTTGAATGACACGTGTACTTACATCTCGCAATGGTTATGATGCTTTCATTTGATACCATACATGACATTCTATATAGATAAATACTATGACAGCATTGTGTTTGTCAAGCCTGAAAAAAGTTGCTGAAACATAGTAATGAACCACCAATGGGCATCTGTGTTAAAGTGACATTTGATTAATTGGGGGAAAGAGAAAATAAATCAGTGGCTGGGGAGGATAAGGTTCTGCTACAATCCTTCTGACTTTTCTAGATAAGGGAGACCTACAAACATAAAGCCTCCATTTTGAGCATTTCTTCAAGGGAAAAAAAAGTAAGTCACGCTTGGAGGAAAAGGACATAAACTACAGGCAGTTCTGGTGGGAGAAAATATGTGCGTCAGATCCATTCCCAGTAGCCAAAAGACTTTGTAGGAAAAAGCATATATGGCCAAATATCAGCTTGATGTTAATCTATTCAAATATTTCAATCCCAAACTAGATACTGTGTTATTTCAGATGGTGCATGGAGATACAGCATCATGTAGCCTAGGTTTTCTGTCAAACTGTACAAAAAATATTACTAACATCACTGTCACAGAAAAAACAAATATGGAGGAAAATAGAAAAAAAATGGGGAGGGGGGCACTGGTTGAGAACTTTGGTGCAACTGCAATAGTTACGGTGCAAAGGCAATACTTGAGGATTTAGAAATTTGTTTGGAAATATTTGGACCATAGTTAATGACTTTATGTGATATGTCTACCACTCAAGCATCTCCAGAATCTGCTGGGAATTATTGTTCTCTCCAACACATAAAATATTCATACAGTAATCTAAATAATGTTTGTAATGTGCATTTTTCAGAGGGCTCCATGTGACTAATAAAGTGTCCATAGGTCCCAGACACAATCCTTCCTAAGCAGTCATGCTTGAAAGACGGCTCTGATTTGCAGAGTGTTGTAAATTAAGACTGTTATTCCTTTACAAATAATCATACACTATTATTGTTTGAGGAGAGTAGCAACCATTGCTTCATGCATAAGACCTGCTCCAGCTAAAGAACAACTATGTAATCAAATAATTGTTCATAGCTTTCAACCACAATCTTTCTAATATTCACCACCAAGCACCCTCACACCCATCATACATATTTTATCCATGTTTTCAATATCATACACAAGGCCTCAATAATTGCCCATACTGAAACTTCAGTAAAGAAGTAGAGAACAAGAGCTAAAGACAACGAAGGCCATCTGGTGTAAAGAGGAAGTAAAGGTTAGTGTAGAAATAGCTCCAATACTCTTAGAATCTCCCATTTGGGAGTAACCCATTGACGATTAATTTGTTTAATGCTTGAGCTAGGGTTCTGATATTTTTAGCTCACAAATGCGATTTTCTAGCATTCTGTTTTCATATAACCTTTTTCTGTGGTAAATTAGACAAATCTTATATTTAGCTGAAATCAGAATATCTAAAGATTTTCTGGCTTCTAAAGTGGTGAGTAAATGTCTGGGGAGGTATTAGAGTAATACTCCCCTTCCAGCTTTGTTATGTTTTTGTTTTCCAAATCAAATTGAGATCCCTGATTTGTTTGTCTTTTGCAAATGAAATAATATAGTATCTTATAGCCGTTAATGTCTCCCAGATTGAAATAAATTTGAGGTTTGCCCTTGACTTCAACAGGGTCAGGATTTCACCCGGATATCATTCAGCAGCTCCGCCACCTGCAATGCCTCACTGGAGTCTCTCCTGACTGTCATGGCTATCAACTCATTGGTTCTGTTCAATAAGTCAGGAGGGAGCATTCACCAGCCACTTCTTCAGATTCTGGAATGTCATCTGCTTTGCCTCCCAAGCATGGATGTTTCCAGCTGAAGAGGGAAGTCACTCCTAACTTCCATAGGTCTCTGACTTTCCATTCCAACACTGAAACCTGCAACAGGACCAGAATAGGAGTGGAGGGGGGCACCCACCAGCCACACCTTCAGGCTTGTCACTACACACCGCTTCAGGCAAGCTTAGTGGCCAAAGAGACTGTAGTCCCAAATCAGCACAAAGCCTTTTAGGGCATTGTGGTGTGTGTGTGGTCTCAAATTAAGTAAAAGAGTCTAAGCAGTCTTTTGAGGGGGAGTGTGTGTGTGTATGTGTGCATTTGTAAAAGATCTTTCTTCGTGGTTAGAAAAGGAATGGGAAGGAAGTCTAGACTTGAAGTTGCAGGAGAGTGTGGGAGCTCTTTAGAAGTAAGTCCTACTTGCCTTCCAATTTAGTTTCCCTTAATAAATAGAAAATAGGTCACTGAAGACTCAAAGTAAGTGAGCTTCTTTAGGAAAACTGATGTTCTTAGAGATTCAGCTATATTTCAAAAGGAAATGACATGCTGCACTCCGAAGGCCACTTGCTGGTTGCTCTTGAGTAGATATGTAGTGGAAAAAGGCTACAGGGAGCTTTCACTCACCCATACATACATGAAGTGGGACCAACCAGACTTCTGATGCCAAAGGTACTAAGCATTGCAAAAGAACAATACCCATTCCATCACTGGGGTCTGTCTACTGGGCTCTCTCTGATGTCCTGTTCAAACTCTTTGAACTTCAGCATCTTGTCTGATGAAGTTTATGACTGCCAAGAGAACAGATGTTCACCAGCATGGCTTCAAAAATCCAACAGTCTTAAGCAAAGTTTATATACTATGCTGAGAATTTCCGAGCCCATTGAGAGTTTTCTAATAAAATGTTTACCATGCATTACTAAAATGAGCAAAAATAAAACATAGAGCCTTGTTCTCAACTCAAAATTAATATTAATTCATTTTTGACAGATAGTATGTTACTGAAATTTTCCTTTATTTTTTAACTGGATCATTGTACGTGGATATTTCAATAAATAAATAAGGACTCTATTATATTAAAATTCATTCTAGTAATTATAACTGTGCATCACATGTAATTATATATATTCACACATAGTACTGCAGAACAAAGTTTTTGACACTGGATTACAATAATCCATTGTATGGGTGCTCTGATTTTACATAGTTCCTTAGCATTGAAATATGCCTACCGAGGCAGATGCACCTAAGTTTTAATGAGGGGAAAAGTTAATGTTAGCTCTCAAAATCTTTTCTCATCTCTTAAAGCATAAATAACAACAAAAGCAAAACTCAGATATAATGAAGCTTGCTTCAAACAATGGTTCTATGATAGAAAAAAAGGAAAGATGAAAGGGTCTTAGGTACCGGTTATATTAAAAAAAACAAAGACACACAACATCTTTCCATGTAATAATTTTCATAACAAGCTATATTTTCAGAAAACAGAAATTCACCATGCTGATGGATGGTATAATGGACAGAGATTTAGGTTCCCTATAATTTCTTATCTTTCTCAGTAGTTCAGTTAAACTAAAACTTTAGGTTCTGAAGTTAGTGATGGAGATGATAGGCAGTATAATATATTGCTCTGAGAGTTATTATTCATATTAAAATTAGAATATGAATATATTGTTTAAATCTTTTAAACAGCTTTTATTGTGTCTCATTGAGAATTACCAGGATTTTTTGTAAAGTGCTTCAAATAATTATTTATATTAGTAAAGTTTAAAGACATGATGAAGTGATAGGGAAGGACAAAAATCTGATTTCCATACTTAACAGAGTTATAATTTGACAGATGAAGTCTACTGGGCTTTCAAGTCCCCTACTGGACATTCCCCTGTTGCTGGGTTTGCAGAAGAAGTCACCAGGTTGGGCTATTCTCCCTCAAACCCAATGTTCTTATGGAGGGACAAGAAAGGTCTTCCATCATAGATCAGGGAAAGAGGGCAATTGGCACTGAATTGTGCTTTGTGGCAGGTAGCACCCTTAGACCTAGCACAGTAGTTAGCGCTCTCTTGGGGGGTTTATAGTGGGATGGGATTGGAGGGGGATTAATAAACAGTCCCAAACAGGGCTCTACTTCCTAGGAGTACTTCATACAGCTTTATTTTGCTGAACACTTATTTAAATCTTCCTTCACTCTTTTAGCAACACACTTTTTCCATTCTACTTCTTCCTACCCCCTGAGAGCCATCCACCCACGCCCATATCAGCAATTTCAGGTCTTTTTCCATTTCCCCTGTTTGTACACAAAGTAGTGAATACCACTTCTGGTTCCACATATAGGGTAAGTGCCAATTCCAACCCTTTCTTCAGCATGTGGGAACATACTAAATTCAATGCAAATCTGTTCCCTTTCTGTGGTTTCCATTATTCTCAACTGAAATAAAAACAAACTTCTGCCTGAGCATGACCTTTGTGTCATTGCACCCAATTCCTACTACATCAGAGTGATGTGCCAATCCATTTTATATCCCTGAGCTGGAGTAGGAACTAGTCACCAGGTCTGGCTATGAAGATGAATAGGCAGAAGAGCTTTGCATCTCTGTACTGTTATGGGTGGAATAAGCTCTCTTTTCTAATTAATTCTGATGTCTCTTTGTTCTTTTAAATCTCTTCTCCTCAATTAACAAATGTGTCTTTCTCCCTTGTTTATGCTCCCTTATATTTCTTCTGCTTCATCTTTGTTTCTTCTTTTTTTCTCCCCAAGGCTTGTCTCTTCAATCTGTCATTTTATGTATACTAAAACACAACAAAACCAAAAATAAAACACCCAGAAAACTTTGTTTTAAAAACCAATTAAGGTTACTGACACCCATGTATTTGCCTATTATAAAATTCACAAAACTCAAGCACTTAAAAGCAAGAAAATGAATAGTTAAGGGCATCATAAATCTTATGCTGCCCACATAATAAACAAATCATTCTTATCATGTAGAAAGCGATGCTATATTAAATCACAACAACTTTGGCTCAAAAGGAATATGATTCTTTAATCAGTAGTCTCAACATATAAGCACACTGCAGAACCCTTTGGAAAAAGAAACAAATATCTATCTTCAAATAAGACTCAAGGCCAGGAGATACAAATGTACACCACCTTCTTTCTACATGAACTCCAAGACTTCCAGGGAATATTTGGGACTCTGGTGCAAGACTGAGCAGGCCCAAACTACTCTAATCTATACCAATTTATATTGGCATCATTAAATTCCTTAGTAATTCCAAATTCAGATCAGCACACCAATCACATTGGGTGAAGGTATAGTTGCCCGATTAAGCAAGCTTTGCAGCCTTGTTGTACCACCGGAGAGATGCAAAGGGTCTCTAACATAAGCCAGGACTCACGGACTTTATACAAATAACTACCCAGGATGCAAGGCAATGGAGAATTGGATCAACAATTTCTATTTAACTTTCTATGTTTTCTATAGGAGAGCAGAACAAAGTTTCTTGAAAATGTAACACCTGCTATGTTTTCTCATCTGTTAATTCATAATCTCCCAAAACAATCTTCAGTTTATTTTTAAATGTCCTTTTGGAAGTTAAACTTGTGTGCCAAATTTCTAGTTGAAACAAATTTTACCTCAGAGTAATAAGAGCCTTGAAAATCTGGATTTATAATGACAAGACTAACAGTGCCTTCAGTACAATGTTACTAATTCAACACAATAATGAAATAACTCCTTTGGCAGACCATTCAGTAGCAGAATAGCTGTGTTCTGCAGCCTTCTGTGACTGCAAGGGAATTTATGGAACATCTAGAAATGTAGTTAGTGATAAAGGAAATTAATTAGTTCATTTTCAGAAATTGTCTTTTTAAATACTTTAGAGCTGCACTGTGCAAAATCTTGTAAATCATCATCAATATCATTGAATCAGTTCACTGAGAAACAGATGCTTAAAAATCTGGGGAATGTGAAACAATCTTGTTGACCTGACAGAAAGTAAGTAGCTGAGTTTTACAAGTAGAATAATAATATTATGCATCGGCAAGTACACAATTACCATCATCCAGATGGAAGAAAAGACAAATAAGGGCATGAGACCTTCCCCAAGTAGGATGCATACAGAAAAATTAGGTCCTTGCAGAACAATTTTTATATGGGCTGAAAAAGAATTTGCAACTTTTAAGCATTTGGGATTTTTGTTTGTTTGGCTGGTATTTTGTGTGTAGTTCTTCAAGTTAAAAATAGCTTGGGGTGGATTCTTGTGTGTAGTATAGCTGCTCTGTTCTTTGCTGTTGCTAGATTCTGGCCATAGAGCTGGAGTATCTTTCCCCAGGAAGAGTACACAGCTGCCTGAGGAATTGGGAACTACAAATGAGCTGTATGCCATCTTTACACACAAAACTCGCCCTTCCTTGTTCTCTGTGCTGTGCTCCCTGGCTTCATCTGAGGATCTGGTCACTTATGTTTAAAACATGCAATTTTATTGGCTATTTATTCATAACATTTTCTAACATCCTTGGGTGAAAACAAAGGAAATATATACAGACTCACAGTTCATAAATAGCATCTGGCTGGAAACTTCTACTGAAACATTGCAAGCGATGACTATTAAAATACTCAACCATACTGTACCTAAGTACTAAAGGGGGAGATTTTCAAACATTCCTAAGAGAATTAGGAGCAAAAGTCCCGTTGAAAATCAGTGGGATTTGTGCTCCTAAATTTCTTAGACACTTTTGAAAATCCCACCCTCAATCACTTACAGTGAGTGTTTAGCTCTGAATTGTATTGTCTTTATGGATTTTACTCCTACTTATATCAGTTGTCTAATGGTGTTAAAGGGGTTGAGGAAGGTTTAAATATCTGCTAAAGCAGTTCAAAAGGAGTATCCAAATAAAGACTCAAATTGTGCCTTCTGGGGCATTGGCTACATTGTTGCAAAGCTAATCAGCACCACCTCAGTGGGAGCTCTGTTGTTCAAGAGCTTTCAGAATCCCCCTCAGAGCTCACTGTTGTTAAGGGGGAGCACACCTGCTCCTACATGTCTTCAAGGAATGTGCCTGGATAGTTCCACCCAACAGAGGCTTTGGGACCTTTCCTCCAATAACTTTTTGAGGTGACTTACAGGATCTTGGATTGTGCCCAGCAGCTATGCAGGAAGGATCAGAGTAACTACAATAGTAGCCATCTGCTCTTGGGGACTTCTTGGGCTTCCTCGTCTTAGCCCAAAGACAGAGAACGCTTTTCAAGTAACCAAGAGGGGTTAAAATTCATGTTACACAGGAAGCACATTACAGTGGATGTAAATCTCGGGTAAAATACTGAAGTCCTTTCTCATCCTTACTATTATGATCCATTAAATGGGAATTTTGTCTGACATAGGTCTGCAAAAGCACGTTAGGATTTAATCTCTTGATTGGCAATTATTAATAGAACTGTGCAAATTAATGTATGTGATAAAACATACTAACATTGGTCACTATCCCTGTGGAACACAGTTTGATTTGCACCTTATTAACCAAAATATCTGAAGTGCCAATAAATGAACTTGTCAAATAATGACTTAAGGCCACATTTTGCTTTGCTATGTATGTGTGTGGCTAACACCAATATCAGTGGAAATACTACACATACATCAGAAGGCATTTTATATTGTAGGAAGGACACAGAAATGTGGTCCAAAATCTTCAACAGAAAAGGATTAATCCTCTGAGTGTTTCCTGAGTAGTAAGAGATTTAGGACCAGATTAGCATCAGATGGTGTAAATTGGTATACACCACTTTATCCCATCTGAAGATCTGACCATAGAGATTGTCACAATTTGGCCCAGTCTCATTCTCTGGGGGGGCCTGCAATCTGTTGGGATTGGATCCCAATCAGTGTGGCCACTGGATAATTGAGGTGCTAAAGAAGCACTCAAGGAAGATAAGGCCATTAGAGAGAAACTAAATTAATTATTTGCATTGGTCTTCATGGCTGAGGATGTGAGGGAGATTCCCAAACATGAGTCATTCATTTTAGATGACAAATCTGAGGAACTGTCCCAGATTAAGGTGCCATTAATGGAGGTTTTGGAACAAACTGATAAATTAAACAGTAATAAGTCACCAGGACCAGATGGTATTCATCCAAAGAGTTTTGAAGGAAGTCAACTATGAAATTGCAGAACTACTAATGTTAGTATGTAACCAATCATTAAAATCAGCTTCTGTACCAGATGACTGGAGGATAGCTAATGTGATGCTAATTTTTAAAAAGTCTCCAGAGGCAATCTCAGCAATTACATGCCAGTAAGCTTAACTTCAGTACCAGGCAAATTGGTTGAATCTAAATTACAGAACAGATTTATCAGACACATAGATGAACACAATTTGATGGGGAAGAGTCAACATGGCTTTTGTAAAAGAAAATCATGCTTCACCAATCTATTAGAATTCTTTGAGGGTGTAAACAAACATTTGGGTAAGGGTGATCCTGTGTATATAGTGTACTTAGACTTTCAGAAAGCCTTTGACAAGGTCCCTCACCAAAGGCTCTTAAGCAAACAAAGAAGACTGACAAGGGTCACAAAGGGATCTAACAAAACTGGGTGATTAGGCAACAAAATGGCACATGAAATTCAATGATGATAAAAGCAAAGTAACGCACATTGGAAAACATAATCCCAACTATACATATATAATGATGGTGTCTAAATTAGCTGATACAACTCAAGAAAGGGATCTGAAGTTATTGAGGATAATTCTCTGAAAAAATTCACTCAATATGCATCAGCAGTCAAAAACACTACTAAATGTTAGGACCCATTAGGAAAGGAATAGCTAATAAGACAGAAAATATCATAATGCCTCTATATAAATCCATGGTATTCCCACATCTTGAATACTTCATGCACATCTGGTCATGACATCACACACAAAAAAGAGATACATTGGAATTAGAAAAGGCACAAAGAAAGGGCAAAAATTATTTGAGTTATAGAACAGCTTCAATATGAGGAGATATTAAAAAGATGGGGACTTTTCAGTTTGGAAAAGATATGAGTAAGGAGAGATTTCATAGAGGTCTATAAATTCTTGACTGTGTTATTTACTCCTTCATATAACATAGGAACTACAGGTCACCCAATGAAATTAATAGGTAGCAGGTACTATAACAGGGTTCTAAAAGGAACTAGATAAGTTCAGGAAGACAAGTCCATCCTGGCTATTAACCAGGATGTGCAGCAATGCAGCTCCATGCTCAGAGTGTCCCTAGCCTCGGTTGCCAGAAGCTGGGTGTGAACGACAGAAGATGGATCATTGGATGATTACCTTTTCTGTTTATTCCTTTTGAAGCACCTGGCACTGGGAGTTACTGGGCTAGATGAAGCATTGGTCTGACCCAGTATGGCCAATCCTATGTTCTTATCCAACCACTCAATCCTACTTACATTCTTCTAAGCCAGTCCTGCCAGAACAGGGGATCCATGGGGCCCTGGCTCCATCACTTTTAAAAGCAGGAGGGTATGCCCTCCCACTTTTTACCATCCATAAGGGCAAGCGACAGGGGTGAGGGGACAGAGAGGTGTGAGTGGGGGTGGAACCTTGGAGGGAAAAGGCAGTGCCAGGGCGGAGCTCTGGGGGGAAGGGGCAGCATGAGGACGAAGACTTGGAGAGAAAGGGTGGGGGAAAGGGGTACTTGTGGCCCCCTACTTTTAGGGAGCTTCCATCACCCCTGTTCTAAGCTCCCTGGGTCTGGTAATAACTGATTATTCTTCCTAGCTCTGGGACTTTCCCACACATTCCCAGGTGCAGATCCTGTGTCTCACAATCTTCTTGGAGAGAGGGACCTTGCTGTCTAACTGCTTAGACTCCAGAACCAGTGCACCAGTTCTCCCGAGTCCCAGTCTCTTAGCCAAATCTCCCCATCAGAGTCCACTTGGCTAAACATATATCTGACCTATCTCAATCAAGATACTCAGATACCATGGTGATGAATACAGTATGACAGATGATAAGAGAGAGACATAAGGCTATGTCCACACTGGCAATTGAATGACAAAACTTTTGTCTTTCAGAAGTGTTAGTATCCCTCCGCCCTGAAAGACAAAAGTTTTGCCGCAATAAGTGCCAGTGTGAACAGTTGATTATTAGCAGGACCGCTTTCCTGCTGACAATGCGAATTCCGCTCATTTGGGGTAGAAGTTTTTTGTCGGCAGGAGAGCCAACATACAGCGGCTACACTACATGACTTTTAGGGGCACAGCTGTGGTGACACAGCCATGTCGCTAAAAGCTGTGTAATGTAGACATAGCCTTAGAGAGAGACACCATTTGAAGACACTTGACTATAGGATAACTAGTTGTCATTTAGATGTTATCTTTATATATATTACATACAAATCTATGTTAAAAGAAAGTTAAGATTGCAAAGTTAATCGCTCGAAAGGGCAGTCTCTACGCAAAAGAATAAATGGACACAAATCTGACATCAGGAATCATAACATTAAAAAACCAGTAGGAGAACACTTCAACCTTTCTGGTCACTCAGTAACAGACTTAAAGGTGGCAATCTTGCAACAGAAAAGCTTCAAAAACAGACTCCAACAAGAAACTGCTGAACTTGAATTAATATGCAAACTAGATACTATCAATTTAGGCTTGAATAGAGACTGGGAATGGCTGAGTCATTACACACATTGAATCTATTTCCCCATGTTAAGTATCCTCACACCTTCTTGTCACTGTCACTACAAGTTTTTTTTTCTCCTGCTGATAATTGCTCATCTTAATTAATTAACCTCTTACAGTTGGAAGGGCAACTCCCACCTTTTCATGTTCTCTGTATGTGTATATATATCGCCTTACTATATGTTCCATTCTATGCATCCGATGAAGTGGGCTGTAGCCCTCGAAAGCTTATGCTCAAATAAATTAGTTAGTCTCTAAGGTGCCACAAGTACTCCTGTTCTTTTATCAGATTTTAGGTTGCCTGTGCAATCTTACCTTGTGCATGGACATTATGATACAGTCTTTAATTACATGATCACCTTCTATTTTTCCCAAAGGACCCCTGCCCCATTCATTACTGGGTACAGATCTATTACAAATATTAAATAATAAGATAGGATGTGACTTACTGTCAATATTAACTTTTGAATAGAATAAGAAATGAGCATGCTGAATTTGCTGTCTGGAATTAAAAAAAAAAGTATCTTTCAATTTTAGAAGTACATTTCCTTAAAATATTTTACATCTTTTTTTTTCTCTGTGAGCCTTATTTTCCAGTATAGTACACTTGTTTTATTCTATGATAACTCCATAACATTTAGTAGAATTACATTACTGAAAAAAACACAATTTGAAAAGGGGAATGTGGTTCATTGTCTTCAAGGCAATCTGTTACAATAGAGAAAAGAGAAAAACAATTATGACTGGTCTTCAGATAACTTGTCATGTAATCTCCATATGAATGGAAATCTAATTTGCATTGTTTGATCCCTTCACCCAATGACTACAAGTTAACTGCTAAATAAATCAATAGTGACTCCAAGAGAAAATAATTGGGGAAACGAGAAGAAGCTAAGAGAATGATTGATTTAAAGCTGGCAACAGAAGCAAATGATGCATGATTAAGCGACAAACTTTTGAGCTACACAGGTCCTGAAGCTTGTTTTTTCACCAACACTAGTTGGTCCAATAAATGATATTGCCTCACCCACCTTGTCTCTATAATATTATGGGACCAACATGGTTACAATACTACAAATAATATGCATGATCAAATCATAAGATGAGTGCTCTTCTTATTAAACTAATGAAAGATTTCAAATTGCCATGTAGAAATGCATTCTCTGTTACCCACAGAAGATTTAGGTCCCCATCTACACTGGAAAATCAGCTATGTCAGAGAACCTAAGAGCCATTAAACTTTTCTATAATGATGACATTGAAAATATCAGCAAGGTCAGTACACTGATCTGCCTGTTTGAAAAACATCTGTTCTGTGGCTGAACAATACAAGAAAGCTGATGTAACAGATCTAGTACTTTCCAAAAAAAAAAAAAAAAAAAAGTGGGTTCATTGACTGGTAACCACTGCATCAGAGCAGTTTTCTTTATTGATTACATACACCGCTACCTTGATATAACGTGACCCGATATAACACGAATTCAATGCTCCGGGGGGGGGGGGGGGGAAGGGGGGGGCGGGGCTGCGGACTCCGGTGGATCAAAGCAAGTTCAATGTAACGCGGTTTCACCTATAACACGGTAAGATTTTTTGTCTCCCGAGGACAGTGTTATATCGAAGTATAGGTGTATGTAGACATATTGGTCAAAATGTTCATAGGTTCCTCCTCCTTTCTGAGGGGGGAAAGAAACAATCAAATAAACAATGGATGCAAAAACTAATTGGCATAGTGTATTAGGTACACTCAGGAGGACCACAGTCCCAATACAAGGCACCATCAAAACACTTGTGAATACGTCCTGGCAGCAGCACAAAAGCAACAAATCAGGAGGTCCTTGTGGAGTAAGCTGGCAGGAGCTTAGGCCTTATGTGTTTTGGCCCCAAGTTCCAGGAAAGGTCAGTTTTGCTGCATTTAGTTATGATGAAAAGTCTGAGTATTCACCTATTACTCTAGCTGGCCACTTGGTACTTAATGTTTTACACCAGTAAAAACTTTTTTTGAAGAGAAGATTAATGTGCAGTTATAGGTCTTTGAAATGAAGGCAGAAAAATAAAGAAATTTCTGTTCTGTGTTTATTAAATTCTCAGTGCCTTAAATAGAAGGGAAGACAATCTGTCCTCAGTCTCATTTCTCCTGTACAAGGAAATTTTTCTTTTGTTATCAATCAACCAAAAGAATCTATTTTTTCTCTGTTTAGCCTTGTCTGCAATACATTCATTAAGGAGAAGTAACCCACATTCCCCTCATTTCCCCCGCAAAAAAACCAACAACCCTCAAACAAAACCCCAGAGTACACAAAATATTTCTTCCTATATGAAACAAGCAGCAAAGGAATCTTTTGAATTTCAAAAATGTACTATGCTGATGTGAAATTCCAATAAACATCATGTAGTGATTGACAGCAATCCATAGGTTATGTATGCTTGCATCAATCAATTGTTGAATATATTTTAATAATGAATCAGTTAATAACAAATATACTCTGTTGTTTAAAAGGAAGCTAAATTAATCAAATATGTTATTCTGAACTGTGAATAGTTTTGTCAAATACTATCCTGAGGGCTGTTGAGTTCCTGCGACTCCTATTTACAGCAGTCTCTGATTTAAGTACTGTATTTTCTGGCGTATAAGACTACTTTTTAACCCAGGAAAATCTTCTCAAAAGTCGGGGGTCGTCTTATACGCCGGGTGTCGTCTTATAGGGCGGGTGCTGAAACTTCCGAGCCGGACTGGAGAATCTGCGGTCGCCGCATATGGTGGGGGGAGCTCAAAAACGGCCGCGGCCGCATCCCCGCCTGATGACGAGGTAAGGGGGCGCCTCACCGGGAAGGTGTAAGTGAAGGGCGGAGCAAGCTGCAGGCGTCCGGGATGCCCTGGGTATGGAAAAAAGAGAGAGAGCGGCGCTGTGCCCAGAAAAACACGCCTCTTTCACCCGTCTGGCCCGCCCTTGTATCCTATTACCGTACCTCCTTCTCTGCCTCTCAGATCTCGCTCCTGAGGACTGCAGTGAAGCGGCGCAGGCGCGCATGTGCGAGATCTGAGAGGCAGAGAAGGAGGTAATAGGATACAAGGGCGGGCCAGACAGGTGAAAGAGGCGTGTTTGCGCTACCGCTCTGATAGTCTTGGAGACAGGGAGGGCTGGGCAGGCAGGGAGAGCTGACCAATCCAAGCAGGCTTTGTATACAACAACCAGCCAATCGCCGGTAAGGTACATCGCTTGCCGTGATTGGCTGGTTGTTGTATACTGGGTACCACATACAGTACAGCACCAGTATCTGTACCTGTTCATACAGTATAGCACCAGTACATACAGTACAGTATACAAATGTCCAACAGTCAAAACCCCATCATGGCTCCACCAGCAAGAAGAAAGAAATATGAAGCCAGTTTCAAACTTAAAGTTGTAAACTCTGCCATGGAACATAATAACTGCGCTGCTGCAAGACAATATGGAGTAACAGAAAAGATGGTTCGGGACTGGAAAGCAAATGAAAAAGCATTAAAGAGTATGCCAAGGGGTAAGTGTGCATTAAGAAGAGGCACTCCACATTGGCCAGAACTCGAAAAACATGTAGCAGACATGGTGAATGAGCATCGCCAAAACGGTTATGTAGTGACACGAAATAAAATACATTTGTTTGCACTTCAGTGGGCCAAATCTAACCCAGATCACAGCAACAGATTTAAGGCCACTGTATCCTGGTGTACTAGATTCATGGGAAGGCATAATATGGTACTGAGGCAAAAGATGAAAATTGCCCCAAAATTACCTGCAAATCTTGATAGCAAAGTAAATAGTTTCCATCGATACGTAATACAACAGCGCACTAAACATGGCTATGCGTTAAGTAGTATTGGAAATATGGATGAAACTCCAATGAATTTTGATATGGTTGGAAATAAAACTGTCCATCAAAAAGGTGAAAAAACAATTTTAATTAAAACAACAGGACATGAGAAGTCCAGTTTTACAGTGGTACTAGGATGCACAGCTGATGGCGCCAAACTGAGACCAATGATTATTTTTAAAAGAAAAACAATGCCGAAATTCAAGTTCCCTGTTGGTTGTTTTGTACATGTGAATGAAAAAGGCTGGATGGATGAAGAAGGGGTAAAGCTATGGCTTGATAATGTATGGAGCAGGCGACCAGGTGGACTTATTCAAAAATGTAGTCTACTGGTGTGGGATATGTTCAGGGCTCATTTAACTCCCAGCACCAAGCAAATGCTTGCAAGACTAAACACAGATGCGGCAGTTATTCCTGCAGGATTGACATCGTTGGTACAGCCACTGGATGTGTGCCTAAACAAGCCATTTAAAGATCGCATTCAAGAACAGTGGAATGAATGGATGGTTAGCGGCGAAAAGTCATTCACAAAAGGAGGAAACATGCGTGCTCCGCAGTTGGATGTTTTGTGCAAGTTTGTCATAAAAGCCTGGAATGATATTGATGCAGAAACAGTAATCAAGTCTTTCAAGAAGTGTGGCATATCAAATTCATTAGATGGTATGGAGGACGACTACTTGTGGCAAGATGAAGAGGAAGCCGAAGCTGAGACCACACCATCTGATATGGAATTCGATCCATACAATGACTGCCTTACAAATGTATCACAAGATGTCATTGATGTACTTATGATATCAGATGACGAACAGGAGGATTTTGAAGGCTTTTAAAGGGAAACTGTCACGCCAGCAAAACCTGTAAAAATACCATAGCTTGCAGTTATGATGGGCGTTGCTAACTCGCCAGGGACTTGCCCGGCACTTGCTCTCTCTCTCTTGTTTGTTATCTTCCTCCTATCATCATCAGTTCCAGTTTGGTTGACAGCTTAGAAAACAAACAGCATGGCAGCTCCCATGGGTTTATTGTCTTATCCTTCCTTTCAGCTTTAGAGTGAATTAGGAAAAGTTTAATCCACTTGCACTGTTTTATGTTTACATGTTTGATGACAAACAGCCTTATGTTTATAAGTGACAGTTTTCCTGCTAAGTACCTGCATGTCATAAGCATTTGAATTAAAATTACCATATTGAAATCAAATCTGATGTTTTTTAAATTTTTTTTTGGTGTGCGTTGGAAGAGGGGTAGTCTTATACGGCGAGTATATCCCAAACTCTATATTTTAACTGGAAAAGTTGGGGGTCGTCTTATACGCCCAGTCGTCTTATACGCCGGAAAATACGGTACTCAGAATGTGTCAGGAACATACAGTAAATCTTTCATTTTACTCAGGTCATCTGAAGCAGACAAAGACTTTAAAAGATAAATAGCTTCTTCAACATTATTAGTACCTTATCCAAGACCAGGGCCGGCTCCAGGCACCAGCTTAACAAGCAGGTGCTGGGGCAGCCAAGGGAGAGGGGTGGCATGTGTGGCAATTCGGGGGTGGCAGGTCCCTCACTCCCTCTAGGAGTGAAGGACCTGCCGCCGAACTGCCACCGCCGATCGCAGCTTTTTTTTTTTTTTTTCTTGCTTGGGGCGGCAGAAATGCTGGAGCCAGCCCTGTCCAAGACTGTTTTATTAAGGATGGAAATGAAGTTGATCACTTCATTATTATATATCTGTGATTAGAAGCATCAGTCTGATAAATGGGGTACTTATTGCCATATGAAAGATATATGTTACATAGCAAAACTTATTACAAATCTAGCATAAATTACTTTTTCTACTGACATTGGGCATGCATTTCAACTACCAGTAATGTAGGAGAACTTCACATGTGGCTATGTGGAATTTCTCTAAATCAGTGGTGGGCGAACAGCAGCCCGCTGGGAGCTGCAAGGGGCTGTGCCTGCGGAGGGTCAATGTCACAAAATGTCTCGCTGCCCACAATCAGATTATCCTGATGGGCCTCATGCAGCCTGTGGGCCGCAGGTTGCCAACCACTGCTCTAAACTATCATCACACCTATTTACTATGAGTAATATTGGATTTATTTTATTTTAATTTTCCATACCCCAATAACTAGAAAATAGACAATTATAACCACTTATTTATTAAATACCAATATGCAGATCTGAGAGCAGAATTTTACCCATATGTTACATATTGACTTCTAAGGTGGAAACATTCATGAGTTTCACAGATATATTCCATTGTAAAAGCATATATGAAAAGAGATTAGTTAACTTTTGATAATTATCATTACTAATATTAAGTTACATATTTCATCACAGATGCAAAGGCATAAACTTGTTTCCAGGCTGTGATTTCTCTTATTTCCGAATACTTTGACAAAATATGAATGACAACAACATACATAGTCATTGAGAGAGACCAATTTTTCTTGTTGTCTAAACAAGTTCAACTTCCCTCTCTCAGTTCCCATAGGAAGTGTGAAAGACCATGTAGATAATGATTCAGTCCCAAAAATGTGCCCTGTTGAATGTGATTTAAACTTCTATAAACTTCTCCTTTTAGGTCCAAACACAAGTTTAGTTTAATCATGCCAAAATTATGCAAAGTGGCCTTGGTGGGAATTTGAAATGACTTTTTTGCCTTTTTGTGAAACCCAAAAATAAGCATTTGCCAGTTTTGTTTTGTCTGTGATACCCTCAGTGAAAGTCATTCATGCACCAAACTCTTTCTCCAGAATAATGCAGTACATTGCACTCTTTGACAACTGTTTTGCCATTTTTTGCTATAATCTCTCATCTCATACGTGAAGACGAGCAACACAAGTTTCCACTTGCAGTTTTGCTCATAAAAAGATACGTGGTCACGGAGAACCTACACTTTTGGCATACATTTAAGAATTATGTTTCTCCCTGCCTGGAAATTATCAGGTTTTAACAGGCAATGCATTTTCTCATATTGTATTTTTTCTTGGTAATTAAGAAGCTGGGTAATCTGCCAGAAACACATTTCAGCACCTGTAGGTGCCAATGAATAGTAGATATTTCTAATCCTGTACATTTCTAGAATTTAAAAACACACAAACAAATGAATGTACATATTTTATATGAATAACCCAGGAATTTAAAATCACAACTGTCAGATCTCATGGAGATTTGTTTAATGATTCATGAAAAAGAAGTCATCACACACGGATAAAGTATGTTACATTTAAGTTAAAAGAAAACTACAATTTTAAAATGTATGCCACTATGTATATTTTTATGCTGTTCATAATTCATCTTTATGAACCATTCAGGAACATTTATATTTAAAAAATGAAAAAGTAATTGAAAACAGTGACAAACCTTTGCATCATACAAATCTCCAAAAGAAAGTCCTCCCTGCTCAATCTACCGCCTCCAAAAGCCTGAGTAAATAGATGAGCTTTGCAGTATACCTGCAAGCTCAGCAAAATCCATCTCTGTTTAATCAGCTGCGGAATAGTGAACCTGAGAAATGGATACATGATAGAATCTACGTAGATTTTGGGGACTGGAAGCAGGCACTCAGCTACACAGTTAAAAAAATGCTAAATTTGCAAGATTTTGTCAATCTTCCACAATTAATTGACTGGATGTTCCAAGAGGAACTTTTTATAATTATCTGCTAAAGATCATATTCTACCACCTTTTACTTCTAAATTAATATTTTATAGAAAAGCATAAAATAAAGTTTTTTGTATTTTCCTCAGTTGAAAAGACAAGTGCTGGCTTTGCTGCTGCATTCATTCAAAATCGCCTTGTTTAAGATATCTGAGTTTTTATTCAATTTCAGTGTTTAGTATGATCGTGTCAAAGGGTGCTTCTTCAGCTACCCAGTCAGCAGCAGTGGCTGCCTGTTTTCTCAGCCTCCAAGTCAAACACACACAGTCTGTCCCCCGCCCCGCCCCATCACATACACCTTTAATAGTCTGTTTCCAAACAGGACAGAACATAGCAAAGATATACAGCAGGAGGAGCCTTTTACACTTCCTCTTTCCTCCCCGCAGCTTACCCTCTGAGCTCCCATTTCCTGTTCCTCCTGACTAAATGTCCTCTCAGTTACTGAGCCAGTTGTGTCTCATTAGCCCAGCAATTACCACCCAGGTGTAGGTATTTACTCTAACAGAAGCTGGTTAATTGCTTCCACTTATGCCTGCAGCCTTCTCTGTCCTGTAGCAAACTCAGTGACCAGGTTGCTACAGCTAACACTGTCATAGGTGGACAACTGCTCTCAATATTTAACCTTAGATTTAAGTATTCTTGCCTGCCAGTGTGCATGCTTGATTTGTTAGTCAGGAAACAAGAACTCCAGTATACTCTATTTCAGAGATTTCAACTCTACTCTGTCACCGTCCTCATGTTGAGTAGCTCCTTCTTCCATGAACAGTTCCTCTGGTTGAACTTACGTAAGCCATGTGCCTAATAGAGAGATATCTCTTTAAGAGACCCATTGAGGGGAGATAGGAGTGAGTTGGGTCAGATTTTATCCAAATTGTTCTAGTTAAATTGTTTCAACTAGTATGATTCACCAACTTGTTTTATATGTAGTAATGGGGAAAGAGTCATTTATAATTTGCAATTCCAGTTTTGTATTTTCTTGTAATAGGGTTTTCTTTAAATCTATACACTTGTGACTTAACTGAGTGGTTGGTTAATCATTTAGATGACTGGCTAGCAGTGATTTCAGCAGAGGGAGAGTCTTCATGGATTCCAACTGAAGATTCCGACAAGCGAGTGGAGGGAAGATGTTGTTTTAGAGCAGTGGTGTGCAACCTGCGGCCCACAGGCTGCACACAGCCCATCAGGGTAATCCACTGGCAGGCTGCCAGACAGTCTGTTTACATTTGCATGGTCACCTGCAGCGCCCAGTGGCCACAGCTCTCCGTTCCCGGCCAATGGGAGCTGTGGAAAGCAGCGGTGAGCATATCCCGGCGGCCTGCGCCACTTCCTGCAGATCCATTGGCCTGAAATGGTGAACTGTGGCCACTGGGAGCTGCAGGCGGCCATGCAAATGTAAACAAAGAGTCTGGCGGGCCACCAGCGGATTACCCTGATGGCTTAGGGTTATTACCCACAGGCCTCAGGTTGCCCACCATTTTAGACCCAGCAGACTGTATAGTTTTGGTGATCAAAGACTCTAGCTAATCTGCCTAGCAACAAGAGGTACGGGCTTCAGGGAAATGCTGGCCGCCGCATGTCACAGCTCCCTAATTCCAGCAAGTTAGTAATTGCTCTCTGCAGGCCCTAGGCTGTTTTCCTAGGAATCCTGACGGGCAAACTTTCAATTGAAGCTTGGGTTCTCATCTTAACCCAGTGGATAGCAAGTAAGGTGCAGCCGACTTACTGGAAAACACTTAGTTGGTAAGCCAGCAGCACCCCAATGAACTCTGCTTACTGTGTGAGGTTAAGTGATCAGAGAGCACTATGGAGTTCAGGGAGAACCTGGCCACTGTTTCTGCTACCAGATCATAGAATCATAGAATATCAGGGTTGGAAAGGACTTCAGGAGGTCATCTAGTCCAACCCTCTGCTAAAAGCAGGACCAATCCCCAACTAAATCATCCGAGCCAGGGCTTTGTCAAGCCTGACCTTAAAAACCTCTAAAGAAGGAGATTCCACCACCTCCCTAGGTAACCCATTCCAGTGCTTCACTACCCTCCTAGTGAAAAAGTTTTTCTTAATATCCAACCTAAACCTCCCCAACTGCAACTTGAGACCATTACTCCTTGTTCTGTCATCTGCTACCACTAAGAACAGTCTAGATCCATCCTCTTTGGAACCCCCTTCCAGGTAGTTGAAAGCAGCTATCAAATCCCTCCTCATTTTTCTCTTCTGCAGACTAAACAATCCCAGTTCCCTCAGCCTCTCCTCATAAGTTATGTGCTCCAGCCCTCTAATCATTTTTGTTGTCCTCCGCTGGACTCTTTCCAATTTTTCCACATCCTTCTTGTAGTGTGGGGCCCAAAACTGGACACAGTACTCCAGATGAGGCCTCACCACTCTTGAATAGAGGGGAATGATCACGTCCCTCGATCTGCTGGCAATGCCCCTACTTATCCAGCCCAAAATGCCATTAGCCTTCTTGGCAACAAGGGCACACTGTAGACTCATATCCAGCTTCTCGTCCACTATAACCCCTAGGTCCTTTTCTGCAGAACTGCTGGCTAGCCATTCGGTCCCTAGTCTGTAGCAGTGCATGGGATTCTTCCGTCCTAAGTGCAGGACTCTGCACTTCTCCTTGTTGAACCTCATCAAGTTTCTTTTGGCCCAGTCCTCTAATTTGTCGATCCTATCCCTACCCTCCAGCGTATCTACCACTCCTCCCAGTTTAGTGTCATCTGCAAACTTGCTGAGAGTGCAGTCCACGTCATCCTCCAGATCATTAATGAAGATATTGAACAAAAATGGTCCCAGGACCGATGCTAGGGGCGCTTCGCTTGATACTGGCTGCCAACTAGATATGGAGCCATTGATCACTACCCGTTGAGCCCAACAATCTAGCCAGCTTTCTATCCACCTTATAGTCCATTCATCCAGCCCATACTTCTTTAACTTGCCGGCAAGAATACTGTGGGACACCGTATCAAAAGCTTTGCTAAAGTCAAGGAATAACACATCCACTGCTTTCCCCACATCCACAGACCCAGTTATCTCCTCATAGAAGGTAATTAGGTTAGTCAGGCATGACTTACCCTTGGTGAATCCATGCTAACTGTTCCTGATCACTTTCCTCTCCTCTAAGTGCTTCAGGACTGATTCCTTGAGTACCTGCTCCATGATTTTTCCAGGGACTGAGGTGAGGCTGACTGGCCTGTAGTTCCCCTGATCCTCCTTCTTCCCTTTTTTAAAGATGAGCACTACATTAGCCTTTTTCCAGTCATCCGGGACCTCCCCCGATCACCATGATTTCTCAAAGATAATGGCCAATGTCTCTGCAATTACATCCACCAACTCCTTTAGCACCCTCGGATGTAGCTCATTTGGCCCCATGGATTTGTGCTCATCCAGCTTTTCTAAATAGTCCCGAACCACTTCTTTCTCCACAAAGGGCTGGTCATCTCCTCCCCATGCTATGTTCTCCAGTGCAGCAGTCTGGGAGCTGACCTTGTTCGTGAAGACAGAGGCAAAAAAAGCATTGAGTACATTAACTTTTTCCACATCCTCTCTCACTAGGTTGCCTCCCTCATTCAATAAGGGGCCCACACTTTCCTTGACTTTCTTCTTGTTGCTAACATATGTGAAGAAAGCCTTCTTGTTACTCTTAACATCTCTTGCTAGCTGCAACTCCAAGTGTGATTTGGCCTTCCTGATTTCACTCCTCCATGCCTGAGCAATATTTTTATACTCCTCCCTGGTCATTTGTCCAATCTTCCACTTCTTGTAAGTTTATTTTTGTGTTTAAGATCAGCAAGGATTTCACTGTTAAACCAAGGTGGTCGCCTGCCATATTTATTATTCTTTCTACACACCAGGATGGTTTGTTCCTGCAACCTCAATAAGGATTCTTTAAAATACAGCCAGCTCTCCTGGACTCCTTTGCCCCTCATGTTATTCTCCCAGGGGATCCTGCCCATCAGTTCCTTGAGGGAGTCAAAGTCTGCTTTTCTGAAGTCCAGGGTTCATATACTGCTACTCTCCTTTCTTCCTTGTGTCAAGATCCTGAACTCAACCATCTTATGGTCACTGCCTCCCAGGTTCCCATCCACTTTTGCTTCCCCTACTAGTTCTTCTCTGTTTGTGAGCAGCAGGTCAAGAAGAGCTCTGTCCCTAGTTGTTTCCTCCAGCGCTTGCACCAGGAAATTGTCCTCTACACTTTCCAAAAACTTCCTGGATTGTCTGTGCACTGCTGTATTGCTCTCCCAGCAGATATCAGGGTGATTAAAGTCTCCCATGAGAATCAGGGCCTGTGATCTAGTATTTTCTGTTAGTTGCTGGAAGAAAGCCTCGTCCATCTCATCCCCCTGGTCCGGTGGTCTATAGCAGACTCCCACCACGACATCACCCTTGTTGCTCACACTTCTAAACTTAATCCAGAGACTCTCAGGTTTTTCTGCAGTTTCATACCGGAGCTCTGAGCAGTAATACTGCTCTCTTACATACAATGCAACTCCCCCACCTTTTCTGCCCTACCTGTCCTTCCTGAACAGTTTATATCCATCCATGACAGTACTCCAGTCATGTGAGTTATCCCACCAAGTCTCTGTTATTCCAATGACATCATAAAAAGAAGAACAGGAGTACTTGTGGCACCTTAGAGACTAACAAATTTATTAGAGCATAAGCTTTCGTGGACTACAGCCCACTTCTTCGGATGCATATGCTTATGCTCTAATAAATTTGTTAGTCTCTAAGGTGCCACAAGTACTCCTGTTCTTCTTTTTGCGGATACAGACTAACACGGCTGTTACTCTGAAAAATTACATCATAGTTCCTTGACTGTGCCAGGCCTTCCAGTTCTCCCTCCTTTTTTCCCAGGCTTCTTGCATTTGTGTATAATAACTTAAGATAACTCGCTGATCGTCCCGCTTTCTCAGAATGAGACAGGAGTCCTCCCCTCTTGTGCTCTCCTGCTTGTGCTTCCTCCTGGTATCCCATTTCCCCACTTACCTCTGGGCTTTGATCTCCTTCCCCCGGTGAACCTAGAACCTTGTT
The DNA here is from genome assembly GCF_013100865.1 of Trachemys scripta elegans. Classification (NCBI taxonomy): domain Eukaryota; kingdom Metazoa; phylum Chordata; order Testudines; family Emydidae; genus Trachemys; species Trachemys scripta. The sequence goes on along the minus strand of NC_048298.1, from coordinate 256,631,258 downwards.
AGCCAGCCTGCTCGCGAAGATGCTCTTCCCTCTTTTCATTAGGTGGAGCCTGTCTCTGCCTAGCACTCCTCCTTCTTGGAACACCATCCCATGGTCAAAGAATCCAAAGTTTTCTCTCTGACACCACCTGCGTAGCCATTTGTTGATCCACGATTCAACCATCTCTACCCAGGCCTTTTCATAGACTCATAGACTCATAGATTTTAAGGTCAGAAGGGACTATTATGATCATCTAGTCTGACCTCCCGCATGATGCAGGCCACAAAAGCTGACCCAACCCCTTTCCCTTGACTCTGTTGTTGAAGTCCTCAAATTCTGTGATTTAAAGACTTCCAGTTGCAGAGAATCCTCCAGCTAGCGACCCCCGCCCCATGCTGCGGAGGAAGGCGAAAAACCTCCAGGGCCTCTGCCAATCTACCCTGGAGGAAAATTCCTTCCCGACTCCAAATATGGCGATCAGTAGAACCCCGAGCATGTAGGCAAGATTCTCCAGCCAGACCCTCATTGTCCATTGATACTATTTACCAGCGATGGCACGCTGTTGATTTGACTAAAATCACGGTATCCCATTAAACCATTCCCTCCATAAACTTATCTAGCTTAATCTTAAAGCCAGACAGGTCCTTCGCCCTCACTGTTTCCCTCGGAAGGCTGTTCCAATATTTCACCCCTCTGATGGTTAGAAACCTTTGTCTAATTTCAAGCCTAAACTTCCCCACGGCCAGTTTATATCCATTCGTTCTCGTGTCCACATTAGTACTGAGCTGAAATAATTCCTCTCCCTCCCTGGTTTTTATCCCTCTGATATATTTAAAGAGAGCAATCATATCCCCCCTCAGCCTTCTTTTGGTTAGGCTAAACAAACTGAGCTCCTTGAGTTTCCTTTCATACGACAGGTTTTCCATTCCTCTGATCATCCTAGTGGCCCTTCTTTGTACCCGTTCCAGTTTGACTTCATTCTTTTTAAACATGGGAGACCAGAACTGCACACAGTACTCCAAATGAGGTCTCACCAGCGCCTTGTACAACGGAAGCAGCACCTCCTTATCCCTACTAGATATACCTCGCCTAATGCATCCCAAGATCGCATTGGCTTTTTTCACTGCTACGTCACATTGCCAACTCATAGTCATCCTGCGGTCTACCAGGACACCGAGGTTTTTCTCCTCCTCCGTTACTTCCAACCATTGCGTCCCCAGTTTGTAACTAAAATTCTTGTTAGTCATCCCTAAATGCATCACCTTACACTTTTCACTATTAAATTTCATCCTATTTCTGTTACTCCAATTTACAAGGTCATTCAAGTCTCCCTGCAGAATATCCCGATCCTCCTCTGTATTGACAATACCTCCCAACTTTGTGTCATTCGCAAACTTTATCAGCCCACTCCTACATTTGGTTCCGAGGTCAGTAATAAATAGATTAAATAAAATGGGACCCAAAACCAAACCTTGAGGAACTCCACTGGTGACCTCCCTCCAACCTGACAGTTCACCTTTCAGTATGACCCGCTGCAGTCTCCCCGTTAACCAGTTCCTTATCCACCTCTGGATTTTCATATCGATCCCCAGCTTTTCCAATTTAACCAATTCCTTGTGCGGTACCGTATCAAACGCTTTACTGAAATCGAGGTATATTAGGTCCACCGCATTTCCCTTATCTAATAAGTCTGTTACTTTCTCAAAGAAGGAGATCAGATTGGTTTGGCATGATCTGCTTTTGGTAAAACCATGTTGTAATTTGTCGCAATTGCCATTGACCTCAAGGTCCTTAACTACTTTCTCCTTCAAAATTTTCTCCAGGACCTTGCATACTACAGATGTTAAACTAACAGTCCTGTAGTAACCCGGCTCACTTTTTTTCCCTTTCTTGAAAATAGGAACCACATTAGCTATTCTCCAGTCCAACGGTACCACCCCCGAGTTTAAAGATTCATTAAAAATTATCGCTAAGGGGCCTGCTATTTCTCGCGCCAGTTCCTTCAATATTCTTGGATGAAGATCATCCGGTCCGCCCGACTTAGTCCCGTTAAGCTGTTCAAGTTTGGCTTCTACCTCGGATACGGTAATCCCCCCTCCTTTATTCCCCTCTGTCACGCTGCCACTATTCCTAAACCCTTCATTTGCCTCATTAAAGACTGATGCAAAATATTCATTTAGATATTGTGCCATGCCTAGATTATCCTTAATCTCCACTCCAGCTACAGTCTTCAGCAGTCCCACTTCTTCTTTCTTTGTTTTCTTCCTATTTATATGGCTATAAAACCTCTTACTATTGGTTTTAATTCCCCTTGCAAGGTCCAACTCTACACGGCTTTTGGCCTTTCTCACTCCATCTCTACATGCTCTGACCTCAATAAGGTAAGTTTCCTTACTGATCCCTCCCCTTTTCCACTCTTTGTACGCTTTCTGTTTTTTCTTAATCGCCCCTTTGAGACGCTCGCTCATCCAGCTCGGTCTAAATCTCTTGCCTACTAGCCGTTTTCCCTTTCTCGGGATACAGGCCTCCGACAGGGAGGATGGACGAGAACACCACTTGCACCTCTAGCTCCTTTATCCTTCTTTCCAGAGCCACATAGTCTGCAGTGATCCGCTCAAGGTCATTCTCAGCAGTATCATTGGTGTCCATGTGGAGAAGCAGGAAGGGGTAGCGATCCGAGGGCTTGATGAGTCTCAGCAGTCTCTCCGCAATATCATGAATCCTAGCTCCTGGCAAGCAGCAGACCTCTCAGTTTTCCTGGTCGGGGCGGCAGATAGATGACTCAGTCCCCCTGAGGAGAGAGTCCCCGACCACCACCACCCGCCTCCTTCTCTTGGGATCGGTGGTCGTGGAACCCCCATCCCTAGGACAGTGCATCTCATGCCTTCCAATCGGTGGAGTTTCCTTCTGCTCCCTTCCCTCAGATGTATTATCTAGTCCATTCTCCACATTAGTACCTGTGGAGAAAACATGAAAATGGTTGCTCACCTGTATCACCACTGCTGGTGTATGTGCGCTCCACTTTCTTCTTCTGGAGATCACATGCTGCCAAATTTCTTCACCGCCCCTCTGTCCCTGCTGTGCAGCCTGCTCTGATTCTTCAGAACATTGTGCCTGTAGAAGCATATCCTAACGTCTGTCCAGAAAATCTTCATTTTCTCTTATGCAACGCAGGGTCGATACTTCTTTCTCCAGACCTTGAACCCTTCTTTTCCAATATGGAGATCAGCTTGCACTTTTTACAGACAAAGTCGCTTCTGTCCTGTGGAAGAAAGACAAACATGGCACAATCTGTGCAGGTTACAACAGCTGAACGCTCACCTTCCATATTACCTTCCTTCTAAGAGCTTCCTCAGCTGTTGCAGTAACTACTCAGAGAAGCCCGCAAGATGAAAGCCTCAGTGTGCTCTCCCCAGGCAAACTTCCTCTGTTAGCCTCCGCTGTTTGCCGCTCAGCTGGTTCACTGCTGACTGCCTTTTTAAAACAGTCAGGCCCACTCAAGGCCCACCTGGAACAAAGCACTCCCAAGTCACACTTTTGAAACAAACAATCAAGCACGCAGATCTATTAGCAGGGCCGGCTCCAGGCACCAGCTAAAGAAGCAGGTGCTTGGGGCAGCCAATACCAAGGGGTTGCACTCCTGCTGCTATTGGGGCGGCATATCCGGGTCTTCGGTGACAAATCGGTGGCGAAGGACCTGCCGCTGAAGAGTGGAGTGGCGCAATCGCGCTGCCGCGGCTTTTTTTTTTTTTTTTGCCGCTTTGGGGCGGCAGAAAACCTGGAGCCGGCCCTGTCTATTAGGGGATCCTCTGCCTCCTCCTCCAAGTGCTTACATGCAGACAGGGACAGATTTTTTCTGTCATAATATAGTTTCATCATGTTCACATGATACGCTCAGTATGGGTGTGAGTGGTTAGATGGCTACACCATTTAGTTAGCCTTGATGAGTTTTTTTATTATTTTAAAACTCATGAGCTCAGTGAGTTTTTCCCAGAAGGCCAACACATACTGTATCATGGACTGCCCCTCAGGAGTCTCCAAACCTTCCTACCATTCATCAGTTCAAACGAACGGAATCCTGTCGAAACTTGGGAGTCTCCCAATAGGTAAAAATCAGTTAAGATAAACATTTACCCAATAACCGGAGTGTTGGTCCACAAAGGATTTCAACATCATTTTAAGAGTCTTGTTAAATCTCTCAACCAGCCTATTAGTCTGGAGACGGTACAAAGACGTCACCCCAACTCCAACACAGGGCTCTGGTAGGTATCAATCTTTCAAACCTCACAACCAGGTTTCCCCCTTTGGTAAGAAGTACATCAGTTTTTAGATCAGGAACCAGACACCCCTTTGGACAGTTCAGTCGTTTCTTTATACAGCCCCGGCCTTTGATCTCTAGTCTCTGGGAACAGATAATCACCAGTCAATGCCCTGCACCTCGGGGTGTCATTTCAAAAGCCTGGGTTTTTGTATAACTGGAATTGCGGAATTTGCATTAGCCTCTCCCCCAGGGGGTCCCTAGGAAACCCACTTAACACTTATTGTCTCAAAAATCCATGCTTGTCTGACACAATATAATCATTTGAACTCCTTGCACTTTCCAGGTCTCACATCAGGCACTATCAGTAAGCTTGTAAACCGTTTTTTAAAAAACAAACAAACATAGCACTCCTATTTCTTATAGGTTGAAATTTGCCTCTGTGAAAAAGGCTAGCAGAGGCTAAGCACAAGTCAAAATTTACTTAAACCTTATTTTGAGAACTTAAGTGATGTATAGGTCTTACATTGGCCTTCTGCACAGCAGTGAATTTTACCCTTAGAGAATTCATTTTTGCTTATCAAATATTAAATTCCCCTTGTCTTCCTACTTGCTTCTGTTTGACTGACACTGTAAACAGAGTGAACGTAAACAAGACAAACTACTACTTTTTTTTTATTATTTTATTGTATTTATTTTTGGCAAGGAAAGAATTGCAACAAACTTCTTTTGTATCTGCACTGGGTATAGAGTAACACATTTGCCAAAGGGTAAATCCAATGCCTATGTATAAAACATTAGAGCAAAAAAGCATAAATACAAGGAGTTAGTATGCAACATCTTTTAGCAAGATATCATTTAATTACCATTGTATGATTATCTCTAAACTCTTCTCTTTAATTAACATTCTCGCATATGCATTGCGATGTTATTTCCCTTCTAATTAGTTTTATTTGAAAAATATATTTATGTTCACTTGTTTACTTACATTCAGTGTGCAATTACCACTGATCCACAGTGAACTGAGATAGATACAAGAATGGTTAATCATAACCCAGAATATATCTGGTGTCTGCATTCCAGAGCAGCAAGCATTATTTACTGGCCTACTCTTGCAATAACTTTCAGGATTCTCTACATATAATGAAGGGGAACTCTACAGATGCTGTCTTCTCTGAAGTAAAGCATCTATGCTTCGTCATTAAAACCTGCGTCCAGCATTCAGAGACTCTTCAGCAGAATGTCACATATTTGTTTATCATTTTTACAGTCTGTCACTCAGCCATATCTGTCTTAGAACTTGCTCATCATTTCATAAGAGAATTTCTTCTTCTTAACTATAAATACCTGGAGAATAAATTCTTAACTCAACCGATCATCTACATGATAGATGCGAATTTTATTATTATGCCAAAGCCAAAACTAACATATTTTGTTATTTCTGCTTTCTAATATGTATTATGCTTTAAAAATACTGATTAAAATAATCTCTAATCAAATTTCAAATGCACACATTTATATTAAATGGAGCTGGAGATATAATCCTTCTAAAATAAAATATGAAAAAAAAAATAGAGATTGCAGAGGTGACAATTGGTTATTCTAAAATACTGCAGTTTCACATATTGTTTTTGTTGTTTACATAGCAAAACTAATAACATTCTAAGAAATCCTGGATTAGCCTCCTATTGGATACCCAGCCCTCTGGGTTGAGGTGGGAGAGGGAGTGTAAACAAGCCATTTAAAACATTGTTCTGTTTGTGACCAGGCTGTAAAATAAGCACTGTAGGTCTCCTGTGTGTTAAGCCTAGAAATGGTCTGCTTTCAAAATAAAAACCTCCACCAAGGAATAAAGTTTTAACAATTCTGTTTTTTTTATTTATCTGCAGGAGCTGAAAGAACAAAAAACATGCTCACTTGCACGCTTTCTTGAATGGGGAATATCTGTCACATCAAGTTGTGAGGCATTTTAAAAGAGATTGAGGTCTCTGCAAAGTAAATAATGAACAAACCCATCACCTGAAGTTTAGACATCAGTAACAAAAGAAGACCAGTATGATACACAAGGGCCTGATTCACTATAAAATGTTACTACTGTGGATCTACATTCTCAAGCAATTATGTTGAACAGTACTTTACTCGGTGAGTAATTCTATTGATTTCAATGGAACTATTCAAGAAGGCAAAACTTAACATGATTTACAAACACAACAACAATGTAAAATGGAACATCATGAAGATTGCAATGTTAAACTCTCAAATGTTAGGGAAATGCCAGAATTAAGGTTGCCTGTACAACCATAATTCTGCCCCCTTGTGTGTATGCATTATGATGCTAAAAACTTTAATTACTTGGCCAAATACTATTTTTTCCCCCACAGAACCCCTGTCTTGTTCACTATACATGATGAACGTGCTCTGGATACTGTAGTTTGTAGGATCTCTATCTCATGTGTTGCAGAAATCTGAAGGTGTCCACTATTTGCAAATACTGGACAGGCAGGTCTAGGCCCACTCAAGATTAAAGACCCACCACCTAAACTGAGAGGGAGGAACCACTAGTCCCTGTCCACAAATTAATACATGGGACAACAAAGGGAAAAATAGGTATCAGAGTGAGGAAAGGTTAAAAAGAGGGATCAAGAAGAGGACACTGTGCAGAGAACCCTGGACAGCACCTACTACTCCTCAAAGATTTCTAAGAAGTCAGGGGACACTGACCAGAGGAATTATGTCTGTAGCTTTAATCAGATGAGGGACCAGAAATAGAGCCCACAGTCACAGAGCACCCACTCCATCTGATGGATAGCTGTCTTAGTCAGCATGAGAAGGAGGTTGACGAAGAGGTCACATGACTTTGTTGGGCCATGGATGGGGAGTGCATGAATTAGTACGTGCAGCCAGAAACTCAGTAAGAGGTTCTGGAGAAGCTGGAAAAGGGAGGCAACCTGACACAATCCACATAGATGTGCTTCAGGGTCTCCCTCTTGCCACAAAAGGGAGAGGTGTCAGGGGAGTTTGTGAACCACACTAAGTACACGCCTGTGCTTATGGCTCCATGGAGGAGCCACCAACTAATATCCCCAGCAGGCCGTGGAACCAGAGTGGAGTACAGAAAAGCCCACCGTGGTTCCTCACCCTTCTTAGGTGGCAACAGGTCCCACTATTTGGTGTAAGGGTGAAACATGAGGGAAAGGAAATGGATGGTATGAAGCACAGATGTTTTCTGGGTGCCATTCAAAAGCATACTAGCTAAATGTCAAAAAAAAGCTGGCTCAGGTCGAGATCAGGTGGACCCTGGGAGTCTCAGAACCTGATAATGAGTTCTCGAGGGCCAGGGGTACAGTTTGGACAGGGAGCACCCTCACACAGGTCCCACTTGAGCTAAGTGAAAGAAGCAGGAGAAAATGCTTCCCTCACCTTCTGGAGCACATGACAGGGGGCATGCAATGTGGACAGATCCATACATTGGTGGAGCACTGCATGGTCTACCCAGTCCATCTGATCATAGTTGTAAGGAGCCCCCTCGGCAGCCAGTTTTAAAAATATTTACTATTTGTACTACTGAGGCCCCCCATCAAGTAAAGGGGAGGAACCATTGAACCCAGGCCACAAATGAATTCTGAGGATAACAAATGAAAGAATCAGGAATGGGAGTGAAGGTCATAGGGCAACAATAAGGTAACCAAAAGGAGACATTGAGCAGAGAACCCCCGACGGTGCCCACAGCTCCTCAAATGCATCTAAGGAGTCAGTAGACACTGCCCTGAGGAACTCTTCTCAGAGGCATGACAACAAGAGAATGGAAATATGCCCTACAGTTGCAGAGTAACCCTTCTCCAGTTTCCTCATCCTGTATGGTGAGTGCCCAACGTGGCCAGCACCAGTAGGAGGCAGACAAGGAGGTTCTGTGACTGTGGGGCCATGGATGAAGTGTGCCAGAATCAGGAGGTGCAGGGGTAAGTGTAGCCAGAGCTTCAGTAAGAGGAGGAGCCAAAAGGCAGGATGCAACTTAACACACCCTGCAGAGATGTGCACCAGGGTCTCCCTCTTGCTGCAAAAATGGCAGGGGAGTTCATGAAACATGCCAGTCCACACTTGTGCTTATGGCTCCATGGAAGATCTGCCAACTAATATCCTTGGTGGGCTGTAAAATCATAGAGTCATAGAATATCAGGGTTGGAAGGGTCCTCAGGAGGTCATCTAGTCCAACCCCCTGCTCAAAGCAGGACCAATTCCCAACTAAATAATCCCAGCCAGGGCTTTGTCAAGCCTGACCTTAAAAACCTCTAAGGAAGGAGATTCCACCACCTCCCTAGGTAACCCATTCCAGTGCTTCACCACCCTCCTAGTGAAAATTTTTTCCTAATATCCAACCTAAATCTCTCCAAGTGCAACTTGAGACCATTACTCCTTGTTCTGTCATCTGCTACCACTAAGAACAGTCTAGATTCATCCTCTTTGGAATCCCCTTCCAGGTAGCTGAAAGCAGCTATCAAATCCCTCCTCATTTTTCTCTTCTGCAGACTAAACAATCCCAGTTCCCTCAGCCTCTCCTCATAAGTCACGTGCTCCACCCCCCTAATCATATTTGTTGCCCTCCGCTGGACTCTTTCCAATATTTCCACATCCTTCTTGTAGTGTGGGTCCCAAAACTGGACACAATACTCCAGATGAGGCCTCACCAATGTCGAATAAAGGGGAATGATCACGTTCCTCGATCTGCCGGCAATGCCCCTACTTATACAGCCCAAAATGTCGTTAGACTTCTTGGCAACAAGAGCACACTGTTGACTCATATCCAGCTTCTCATCCACTGTGACCCCTAGGTCCTTTTCTGCAGAACTGTAGAACCAGATTGGAGTACAGACTGATCCACCAAAATTCCTAAACCTCCTTAGGTAGCACCAGGTCCAGCCACTTAGTAGCAGGGTGGGACATGAGGGAAAGGAAGTTCCTGGTGTGAAGCCTCAACGCATACAGATGTTCTTTGGTCTGATTTGGATGCTGATAGGTTGGATATTGTGCAGCCAGCTCAAATGGCATGTTGGGAGTGGCCAGGGAGGATTGTGGACATGGGCTCAATTATGAGTTCTAGCAGACCAGAAGTGAGCAGTGGGTGGGAAGCATCCTCCTTCATGAACAACTTGAGGAAAGCAAGAGAAGCACCCTCCTGAAGGACCCACTAGAGAAAACTGTAGCCAGTCTGCCCTCACCTCCATGACTGGGCATATGTGGCATGGGCAGACCCATGCACTTGCTGAGCACCACAGGGTCCACCCAGGCCCTCTATTCATAGTCCAGGAGGTCTCCAAGTCTGGTGGTACCAGCCAGGACCATCCTGCAGTGCACCAAGGGGGACTTCACCACCTGCACATGAAGATGGGGCTGTGTAGCAGGGATTCTGTGAGGAGATACTCCCCTCTTGTGGCCAGTTTTGAAATGGTGTACTATCAGTAGTACCGTGTTTGGATGGGTGTAGGTCCACCCATAACTTAAGGCCTCGCACCTCAGCTAAGGGGGCAGAACCACCTCAGCTAAGGGGGCAGAACCACAGCGTCCAGGCCACTAGTGATTTCTAGGAACAACAAAAGAGAAAACAGGATCAGGAGTGGTATCATAGGTTAATAATGAGGGATCCAGAGGGGTCCACTGAACACAGAATGTCAGACAGCACCCACTGTTCTCAAAGGCATCTAAGGAGTCAGTAGACACATTGAAAGGAACTCTGCCCAGAGATGTGAACAGTAAAGGGAACATAAATAGGCCCCACACTCACAAAGCGTCCTCCTCCTGGTATAATGGATGGCTGACTTGGCCAGCTCTAGGAGGACACTGATGAGAAGATCTCATGACTTTATTGGGCCATAGATGGGGTATATATGAATCAGGAGGTGCAGGGAAAAGTGCAGCCAGAATTCAGTAAGAGCTTCTAAAGCAGCTGAAAGAGATGCTGAAGCCTGATGCACTCCACATAGATGTGCACCAGAGTCTTCCTCTCACCAGAGAAAGGACAGGTGGCTGGGAAGTTAGTGAACAACACCAACTATATGCTTCTGCTCATGGTTACGTGAAGGAGACACAGCTGATATCAACATTGGTTTGTGATACCAGAATGGAGTACAGACGGGCCCACTGGGGTTCCTAGCTCTTTTCAGGTGGCAAAAGGTCCCACCAATGGTGTCAGGGCAGGACATGAGGGAGAGGAAGTGAATAGTATGGAGCAGGAGCACATAGAGATGTTTTCTGGGTGTGGTTCAGAAGCAGACCAGTTGGATATCTTTCAGTCGACTTAGGTTGATTGTTGGAGGTGGCCTGGGAGGCTCACAGAGTCCCAATTTCAAGTTACAGAGGGCCAGAGGTGAACTTTGGGCAGGGAGTACCCTCCCACAGGACCCACTTAAAGAAAGTGAGAGAAGCAGGAGGCAACGATGCCCTCATGACGGGGGACAAGTGGGTTAGGCAGACCCATGTGCTGGCTGAGCACGGTGGGGTCCACCCAATCCCTCTGCTTGTAATCTAGGATGCTTCTGAGATTTGTGGCACCAGCCAGGACCATCTTCTGGTGCACCAAGGGGACTCTACCACTTGCACATGAAGGTGGGGTTTGTGTAGCAGGGTTTGTGTGAGGAGATCCTCCCCTCGGTGGCCAGTTTTGAAAGTGTGTAGTGAGTGAGGCAGGGGATTCCAGGGAGAGAACAGAGAGACTCATAGTTAAGGCTTGCTCTCTGTGACAGCTTAATCACAAGGTCTCCAAAATGGCAAGGGGAATATAAGCAAGAGAATTGTTAATCAAGTTCTTATTGTAAGATCATATTCTGGCTTCATTTACAACTGTGATAGCCCAATGTGGGCCAGATTGTGCATGGCACATGTGCAAATATGTAAGTGGGAGTGAGATCAAGGAACCTCTCTTCCCTTAGGCCTGGTCTACACTAGGAGGTTATGTCAGGCTATCAACAAGTACTCTGGGATCATTGCCTTGCAGAGCATGGCGGCATACGGCCCTGGTTTTTGCTGGCTTTCACGCAGCATGTGTTTTTTCTCGGTCTCAGAAATTCTCAGCAGAGTGATGTCGCTCATGGTGACCTGCTTAGAATTAGGGGAATGTTACTATTGGGACTGCTTCCCTGTTCCTTTACAGAACTGTCACTGGCGGTTTACAGCCACGCGGTGGAGGCAGGAGAGGGGCAGCATACAGGGATCTTTCCCAGGGACAGCAGCGAGGGCGTGGGACAGGGGCAGAGTTCATGCTTGCCGGATTGCCGGTAGCAGGAACTGGCCAACGATAGGAGCATTGCTTTGAACGTGAAAGGAGGGCACTGCTATAATTTAAGTTTTAAGCAGACAAAAGTCTACGGCTTACCATGTCAGCCTGCTACCCAAATTCCGCTGTCCTGCCCCGCATGTCTGATCTCTACTGCAAGACCCCAGGCACTGAATGTGAAGGCCGAAAATTCGACCTTGTCCTGAGTGCGTATGTGATAGGTGCTGTGCATGGTCTTGTTCACAGAGAAAGACTATGTTCATTGTTCACAAAAAATTATCTTTGCAAGGAATTCACTCCCTTTTTTCCCATCCCACAGCTGCGAATGTCTCCCGACCTACCCCGGCATCCCCCTCGCAGAGGCTGGCTCAGATTAGGCGGAGAAAGAAAAGGACACGGGATAGCATGTTCTCAGAACTTATGGGCTGCTCCTGAGCCGATGCAGCCCAGCAGACCCAGTGGAGGGAGAACATGTCGCAATACCAGCGAGCACACAGCGAACGGGAGGAGAGGTGGCGGCAGGAAGACCAGCAGGCGACTCAAACGCTGCTTGGACTAATGAGGGAGCAAACGGACACGCTCCGGCGCCTTGTGGATGTTCTGCAGGACCAGAGGCAGGAGGACAGAGCCCCGCTGCAGTCTATCTCTAACCGCCCTCCCCCGCCACAAACTCCCATACCCCCCTCACCCAAAGTCCCAAGAAGGGGCCGTGAAAACTGTCACTCCACCCCTGCAGACTGCTCAAGTACCGAAAGGCTCTCATTCCCAAAAATTTGATAAGTCCTTTCCTTCCCGCCTCACCCAAGCCCCCATCCCAGTTTCATCCCCTTACTGTGTAGTTGCTAATAAAAGATACGTTTCTGTTAAATACTGTTTCCATCATGTTCTTTTAGGGGAGAGTGTGTTTGAAGTGGGCGAAGGGGGTTGGTAATTGGAGAGGACAGTCACCTTTACCAGGGTACAGACATGGGGACAGGTTCAGCAGAAGGTCACACACACATTGCAGTCACTCGGCACCCTGGTCAGTCTGGGAGGTGGTTTTCATGTTCGGGGGGGGGGGGGGGGGGCATGTGACTTTGTGGCAGGGGAGGGCAGATAGAGATCTTATGCAGCGGTCCTTATCCTGGATCACAGAGCCACGCAGCAGGGGATCTGTAACCGTCCTCCCCCGCCACAAAGTCACATAGCCCCCACACACAGAGTCCCGAAAAGCAGGGGTGGCAGGCTCCATTGAAACAACCAGTCCACCACTGCGGACCTCTCTAGGAGCAGGAGCCTGTCATTCCTCGAGTTTAGAAGCATTCTTTCCATCACTACGCCCGCTTCCCACCACAGTCTGTGTCCCAGTTTCAACACTTTACCGCGAAATCCGTAATAAAGAAAACGGTGTTCATTAACAAAGTTCCATTTATTTTATTTTTAAACGTGTGTTGGAAGGGGAGGGGCGGGGTGAACAGGGTATGTAGCTGAAGAGGATAGTCAACAGTAAGTGGGTAAAGAAATGGGGACAGGTTCAGCTTCTCTTTAAACAAACTTAATAGTCAGAGGTTATCCTGCTTACTGAGGAACCTAGCTTTCAAAGCCTCCCGGATGCATAGCGCATCCCGCTGGGCTCTTCTAATCGCACGGCTGTCTGGCTGGGCGTAATCAGCAGCCAGGCTATTCATCTCAACCTCCCACCCTGCCATAAAGGTCTCCCCCTTGCTCTCACAGAGATTGTGGAGCACACAGCAAGCTGCTATAACAATGGGGATATTGGTTTCACTGAGATCAGAGCGAGTCAGTAAGCTTCTCCATCTCCCCTTGAGACGTCCAAAAGCACACTCCACCACCATTCTGCACTTGCTCAGCCGGTAGTTGAAGAGTTCTTTTTCACTGTCCAGGGTGCCTGTATAGGGCTTCATGAGCCAGGGCATGAGCGGGTAGGCTGGGTCCCCGAGGATCACTATAGGCATCTCCACATCCCCAACAGTTATTTTGTGGTCCGGGAAGTAAATACCTTTCTGCAGCCATCTAAACAGACCAGAATTCCTGAAAACACGAGCGTCATGAACCTTGCCCGGCCATCCTACGTTGATGTTTGTAAAACGTCCCCTGTGGTCCACCAGTGCTTGCAGCACCCTGGAAAAGTAGCCCTTTAGATTAATGTACTGGCTGGCCTGGTGGTCAGGTCCCAGGATAGGGATGTGAGTTCCATCTATGGCCCCACCGCAGTTTGGGAATCCCATCGCGGCGAAGCCATCTATGATGACCTGCACATTTCCCAGGGTCACTACCTTTGACAGCAGTAGCTCAACGATTGCATTGGCTACTTGCATCACAGCAACTCCCACGGTAGATTTGCCCACGCCAAAGTGATTCGCGACTGATCGGTAGCTGTCTGGTGTTGCAAGCTTCCAGAGGGCTATGGCCACTCGCTTCTGGACAGTCAGGGCTGCTCGCATCCGGGTGAAATTGCGCTTCAGGGCAGGGGACAGCAACTCACAAAGTTCCAGGAAAGTTCCCTTCCACATACGAAAGTTTCGCAGCCACTGTGATTCATCCCAGACCTGCAGCACTATGCGGTCCCACCAGTCCATGCTTGTTTCCCGAGCCCAGAATCGCTGCTCCACAGCATCAACATGACCCATTGCCACCATGATGTTCATGGCGTGGGGTCCCATGCTTTGTGAGAGGTCTGTGCCACTCTCAGACTTCATGTCGTCATCGCGCTGCCGTAGCCTCCTCGCCCGATTTGTCAGCATCTGTTTCTGGAAAAGGTGGATGATAAGGTGCAAGGTGTTGACAACGGCCATAACGGCAGCAATGGTTGCAGTGGGCTCCATGCTCGCAGTGCTGTGGCGTCCGCGCTGTCACTCACCAGAAAAGTGCGTGAACTGATTGCCCACCGGCTCTTTCAGGGAGGGAGGGTGGGAACGATGGTTGGATGACGACAGTTACCCAAATCCACCCTCGACACATTTTTTTCCCCAGCAGGCACTGGGGGCTCGACCCAGAATTCCAATGGGCAGCGGGGACTGCGGCAACTGTGGGATAGCTGCCCACAGTGCACCGCTTCCAATGTCGACGCTTACCCCATTAGTGTGAACTCACAAAGTCGAATTACTGTCCTTAGTGTGGATACACACTTTCGACTTTGTAATATCGATTCCACATATTCGATTTAAGTACATTCAAACTACTCTCGTACTGTAGACATACCCTTATATTCCATGTGCAGCAGCCACAGTTGTAATTCCAGATTTATTTATTTTTTTTTTAGCAAAGAGACTACTCCATCCTATAGCTCTTGCAGGTGAAAGTTACCCAAAACGGGGAGAACAGGCATGGAGGTATGGTGATGTACTTCAACACCCCAGTTATCATGGGAGCTCTGACAATTGTGCCTGAAGGCTGAGGGACAAGGTAATATATCTATACCTGCCAACAAGACTTCTTGCAAGAGAAAGGCAAGCAGGATTTAGTCCTAAAAGAGCACTCTGAGATACACTGTGGAATATGTGCTGGTTGTAAGCATACAATTAATTCTTTTAAACTAATGATAATATTGAAATGTGCAGATTATTTTCACTCAGCTATTAAACCCTATTCCAATGAGTATTCAGAACCCCCCCCCCAGTCTGTGTTCATGTTTAAAACCAGACTGAAGTATAAATGATTTCTCATTCCTGTATTGTTGCTTTTTTAATTGTTGATAACACTGCTCTACAGCCAAAATGCTTCTGAAATAAATGAAGTCAAACTTTACTAATTCTGGGTCACTGAGAATGAAAATGATGCTTAAAATTGTTGATTGGCTCTAGTTTTCAAGATATGCTATTGGGTCAGTATATACGACCCTTGACTTGGGAATGGCGGAGGATAAGTGAGTTATAAAGGAAAGGGATCTCCATTTAAACCAGAAATGACTAAAATACAGCTTTGACTGGATCTATGCATAAATCTATGACTGGGTTTTTAGGCAAAACAATGAATATGCAATCTGAAGCCGGTATTGCGTCATACATGATATGAATTGCATCATGTTATTCCTAGAAGTCATGGATGATGCAATCATAACGAAGCTTACATCACTCTGCTGAACAAATTGCCCTATATCAGCTCTAGAAATCATACAGTGTCGTGCTCTCTTACTTGTCAGTGTTTGATTTTGCAAAGGGACACATTTCTGTTTAGCCAAAGTGAGCAGAGATGCCTCATACTTGTGTGAACAGTGCAGATAACTTCTGCTATGTTTGTGGTGAAGTGACTTTTGCATCACAAAAGCGCAGTATAACCACTATGGTTAAGAAAGCCTATCACCTCTATTTTGGCTGCCAAATTGGAGATCAGGACAAGAGATGGGCCCCACACATATGCTGCAACACTTGTGCAACAAATCTTCGCCAGTGGTTGAACAGGAAAAGGAAATCTATGCCTTTTGCAGTGCCAATGATTTGGAGAGAGCCAACAGATCATACCAGCAATTGTTACTTCTGCATGGTGCCTCCAGTTGGGAAAGGTGTGTCAAAGAAGAAAAAGTGGACTGTGCATTATCCAAACATTCCATCAGCTATACGCCCAGTACCCCACGGAGAAGGACTGCCGGTTCCTGATGCACCAGAATCATTCTCACTTGAGTCAGATGAGGAAGAGGAAGAGGATGAAACTTCTGGTCCTGAACCATCAATGTCACAGGACCTACATTTTCTCCCATCCTCCTCCTCTGAACCACACCTCATAACACAAGGTGAACTGAATGACCTTGTCAGGGATTTGGAACTACCCAAGAGTAAGGCAGAGCTGTTGGGCTCCAGACTACAGCAGTGGAATCTCCTGGCAGGTGATGTTAGGGTTTCCATGTTCCGTGACTGTCAAAAGGATCTTGTCCCATTCTTCTTCATGGAAGGTGATCTTGTAGCCTGCAACCACATCAATGGTATGATGGCAGCCCTCAACATTGTTCATGATCCAGATGAGTGGAGACTGTTCATTGATTCATCAAAGATGATTCTTAAAGCTGTTTTACTGCATAATGGCAATGTTTTGCCATCAATTCCAGTTGGACATGCAGTCCATATGAAGGAAACCTATGACAACATGAAACAGCTTTTGAGGTGCATAAACTATGACCAGCATCAGTGGCAGCTTTGTGGCGATTTGAAGGTTGTTGCTCTCTTGCTTGGTCTGCAGACTGGATACACAAAGTACTGCTGTTTTCTCTGCGAATGGGATAGTCATGCAAGAGATTCCCACTACATCAAGAAAGATTGGCCACTCCGACAGTCATGGGAGCCTGGGAGGAAAAGAGTTCAGCATCCACCACTTGTTGAATCAAGGAAGATTTTGTTACCACTCTTACACATCAAGCTGGGTCTGATGAAGAACTTTGTCAAGGCCATTGACAAAACACAAGCAGCGTTCAAGTACCTCCATGGAAAATTTCCAAGTTTAAGTGAAGCTAAGATAAAGGAAGGTGTCTTTGTTGGTCCTCAGATTCGTGAACTTCTTCGAGATGATGCATTTGACCATGCACTGCGTGGCAAGGAAAAGACGGCATGGAAAACCTTCCAGTTAGTGGCAATAAATTTTCTCGGAAACAACAAGGCAGACATCTACAGGTTGATGGTGGAAAACCTCCTCAAGGCATACAAAAGCCTTGGTTGCAACATGTCACTAAAGATACATTTTTTGCACTGTCATGTAGATTTTTTTCCACCGAACTGCGGGGCAGTGAGCGACGAGTACAGCGAGCGATTTCACCAGGACATTGGAACAATGGAGAAATGCTATCAGGGCAAATGGAGCCCATCAATGCCTGCAGACTATTGCTGGACAGTGACAAGAGATGCTCCATTTAATGAATACAAGAGACAAGCCAAGACGCGCTGCATAGGCACAGAATAGTTTTTTGTTTCATAATAAATTTTGTTTATATAACCCTTTTTCTGATTTTTAAAGTGTTACATAAACAGGACAGGTGAAATATTATCATGTAAAGCAACCATAAACACATGAAAATACCTAGGCTTACAATTTATGATTAAAACTCTATTATCTACACAATATACATAGACATAAAATGTAAAAACTTAAATATCTTAGAAACAGTTGCCAATCAGTTGTTTAATTGTCATATTTAAATTCAGCACATCAAAATACATAATAAATAGCACATTTTATCTCTGAAGCAGACGACTTCTCAAAAATTGTAGACCAATGTAATTTTATATTGCTTAATTGTACAAGAGTCCTACAATTTTTTGTGAAGGATTCTATTATATCTGTGTATTTTGATTCTTATTATACAGACAAAACAATAGAAGAGGGAAAGGGCAGGTAAATGGCTGGCTAAAACATTATTGTAACTAAATAATTTGCTGCATAAAACAAGCTTAAAGTTCATTTTCAGAACTTCTGGAAATTAATAGGGATTTCCAAGGTTATTATAAAAGACCATATGGGGCACATTTTTATAGTGGCTTCAAATTTTATGCTATAATTTTGCTCCCTCAAATAATTACAATCTCAATTTTGAGATCACAGATAATAGCAGGTGCAAATAATGGCACTGAAATGTGGAACAAAGCAATCCACAAACTAGATAGTTAGGCATATATGGAGATACTGGGTGAAGTTAGAGTCCCCATTTAGTCAATAGAAGATTGTATTGGCTTTCAAGGAGGCCGGAGAAGGAACATCCCAATGAGAGAGTGACGTTTTCTATTTCTGTTCTATTCTGTATTTGTTTTAAAGATCATCTCTAATTGGATGACAAACCACCCATTAGAAAAGTTGATAGTGCTGCTACCTATTAATTTAACAAAATTTACTCAGATTAATAAGACAATTAAGGATCAAAACCAATGTCTCATAAACTGTGACTGCAAAGTGCTTTAAATAGATCCTGGCTCCTAGACTGCAGACACACCTGCCAAAACACATATTCCCAAGCCAGCTGAGTTCAGTGAGGGGCCAGGTGTTGCTGGATAGCACCAGACATGTGCTAAGTATAATTCATTGGTCATGCCAGCTAGGAAATCCTATTTACACATTTTTGGCTGATGCCACGGAGATGTTTGACAAAATAAAATAGGGTTGTGACGGGTTGGATCACAGAAACCCCCTTGGGAGCTGCCACCAGATGTGCAAAGACTACCCCTGCTCCTGTTTTCCCTGCCAGCTCAGGACTCCAGCACCCTGTCTTGCTGAGTCAGACACTCCCGTTTGGCTCCAGACACAGATCCAGGGTCTGAATCACTTGTCCCAAAGCTGCAAGTTTACCTGAAAACAGCTCACAGTAGTGTGCTTGTCTTTAGCACTCAGATGCCCAACTCCCAATGGGGTCTAAACCCAAATAAATCCGTTTTACCCTGCATAAAGCTTATGCAGGGCAAACTCATAAATTGTTAGCCCTCTATAACACTGATAGAGAGATATGCACAGTTGTTTGCTCCCCCAGGTATTAATACATACTCTGAGTGAAATACTAAATAGAAAGTGATTTTATTAAATACAGGCAGTAGGATTTAAGTGGTTCAACGTAGTAACAGACAGAACAAAGTAAGTCACCAAGCAAAATAAAATAAAATGCGCAAATCTATGCCTAATCAAACTGAATACAGATAATCTCACCCTCAGAGATGCTTCAGTAAGTTTTTCTCAGACTGGACATCTTCCAGGCCTGGGCACAATTCTTTCCCCTGGTACAGCTCTTGTTGCAGCTCAGGTGGTAGCTAGGGGATTCTTCATGATGGCTCCTCCACTCTCTGTTCTCTTCCCCCCTTTATATATCTTTTGCATAAGGCGGGAACTCTTTGTCCCTCTGGGTTTCCACCCCCCCTCACTGGAAAAGCACCAGGTTAAAGATGGATTCCAGTTCAGGTGACATGATCACATGTCACTGCAAGACTTCATTACTCACTTGCCAGCACACACATATACAGGAAGACTCACAGGTAAATACAGCCATCTGCAGACAATGGGAGTCATCAAGATTCCAAACCATCATTAATGGTCCACACTTTACACAATTACAATAGGCCCTCAGAGTTACATTTTATATTTCTAGTTTTAGATACAAGAGTGGTACATTTATACAAATCAGATGATCATACTCAGTAGATTATAAGCTTTGTAATGATACCTTACAAGAGACCTTTTGCATGAGGCATATCCCAGTTACTTACATTCACTTATTACCGTATTTTCTCTAAAACTATCTCAGTTACATTATATTGACTTATTATCAAGTTTTTATAAAACCATATAGACTGCACAACGTCACAAGGGTTATTTTTTATGGGGCAGGACATACGTTTGGATATGGAGAGAATGATTTCAAAAGAATCAGGATCTTCTAACAAATCCATATGTGCTCTTCTAAGAGCTGTGCTTGGACTAACTAGAGGGCTTGTTGTGGGGTTTGCACTCCTCATCTTTGTCCTTGCTGTGTAGCCTTAGACATAAGACTAAATATATACCATTGTGATAAGGAAATTTGAGGAAATAAATAAGCTTACATGCCTACCCATGATATTAATCTTTAAAAAACATAAATCCACTGGCTTTTGCCCCCATTTGGTGTAGACCACCTATTGCGTTCAATATTAGCATAAGTAAATAGGAGGCTTTTGCCTTTAAATTCAAAGGACCAGATCCTCAGCTGGTGTAAATCATCATAGCTCCATGATATCAAGGATGTATCTAGTTATGCCAGCTGAGTATCTGGTACCAAATCATTATTGACTGAAACTGAGTGATTGAGGTAACTGAAGATATCCATCTCCTTCGGTTATTTTCCCTTTCACTGTCCCTCATCCATTCCCTATCTCTTGCCAATCTTTCTCTCTCATCAGGTGCCTTTCTCTTCTCCCCCAGGAGAGTCCTAAGAAATCCTCACTTAATTCCCTTCCCCCCATTACTGTCTCCTTATCTTCCCTCCCGTGTTACTCTGTCATGCCTGTCTGTGGTTTGTCTATTACCAATGCTTCAAATTCCTCTCCTTGCCGTTCCCTCATCCTTGGGGTTCTATGAATTTATTTTTTATTAACTTTTCTGCTGTGTAGCTGACTGCACCATCAAAGTTACCATAGTGAGCCTTCTTCCTCCTTTGGTCCCTTCTCTGGTGGTGTTACCCTGAGTTCTGTCCTCAGTACTCTCTGTACACATTTTTCTTCTCCACTTGCCCTTTTGGTAACTCTTTTTTTGTCATTGTAGTAGTGGTGCCTACATCTCTGAATTTGGATTGAGGCTTTGTTGTGATAGGCACCACACAAACACAAAGAAATATATGATTCCTCTTCCAAAGAGTTTATAATCTAATTAAACAAAATATCTAAGGATAGCTGTAGTATACAATGGGAAAGATCAGGAAAGTAGGATGAAGTTAGAAATAGTCAGAACTCAGGGAAACATAAAATAGTGTAAAATTTGAAGATGCTAAGCCTTTAAAACGATGTTGGATTGTTTCTGAAAAATGGGAGATATAAATAAAGCAATAAATCAGATGTATATCAGTAATTCCCACAGACTATTGACCCAACCATAATAGCCATTCTAAAGGTCTCTTTTATCGTCTCTATACTGAGGACTCAGATCTAACCTCTGCCCATCTGTTGAGGTTCACATGTCTTCCTGTCTTTCCAATCTGTGCTCTTAGTTCAGAGGGGCTATTACTGTTCAAGTAGGGGAGGGAGAATTCTTTAACTTAATCTCTCCTAGATGAAGCACTGTGCATCCACCTGAGTCATGCTGGGAAAAGGATTTAGACAATGAGATTAGAGTCCCAACAAAAGTATAGGATTTGGAAGGCTATGTCTTTCTCAGTATCAATTAACTTTACCCTGATTTAGAGCTGATTAAAAAAAAATGACAAAATAGATTTTGTCCAAAAATACAGTTTCATTGAAATCAAAATGTTTTTAATGTGTCTGTAACAGGTCACTGACTCACCGGTACGGCACCTCCTGCTGGTCTTCTGGGAATTAGCTTTCTCAACCCTGTTGCATACACCATCTATGGGCCGGTGTTTCACCCTCTGTTACCTATCTCTGAGGTCCCTTTATCTCCACCACGTATAGGCCCCACATCCCTCCCGGACCACAGTGCCCCTTACCTTGGAGTGCTGCCCCTCACCCAGAGCACCATCTCGCCTCAGTGACCCACTGCCAGTCCTCATCTAGCCTCTTTAGTCAGGGGCAAACTGCAGTCTGCAATAGCCACTCATCATTGGCTAGGGGATTGGACCTGTTGCCTTTCCCTGCAGCCCCAGTACCTCCTTAGGCCTTCCTGTCAGGCCTCTGCATGAGACGTCAACAGGCCTGAGCTCCCCAGCTCAGCCTGCCCCTGCCCCTGCCCCTGCCCCTTCCCCTTCCCCTTCCCCATCCCCATTCCCATCCCCATCCCCATCACTGCTCTGTTGAAGGTACCCTGTGCTCCCAGGCAGCCAGGTCCTGCCTGCCTCCTAGCTCACAGCCCTTTTTATATCAGCCTTCCCAGGCCCAGATTGGCTGCTACGTGCCCTCCCCTGATTGGATCCTTGGGGCAGCCCTTTCCCAGAGCTGGTTTTAACCCCTTTCTGACTGGAACGGGATGACCGCCCTGCTACAGTGTCAATTGTGACTTTTTTGCCAGAAAAAAATGTCTAAACAAATTTAAATAAGGTAAACAAAATAATCTTTAGCATATTGATTCACTTTGCTTTGACTTATATGTATATTAAAATATTTATTGCATTATTCTGTTAGCAAATATATTATATTAAACATTTTATATTGTATTTTTTCGACATAGAAATGAAATGTTTTGATGTTGTTGAAATGTTTCAAATGAAATGTTTTGATGTTGTTGAAATGTTTCAATAGCTGTGAATCAAAATCAGAATGTCCATTCTGGGGGAACTTTTGAAATTTTCACTTTGTTCTAATTCAGAACAAAATCAAATTTCAGCATTTTGAATGGAATTGAAATTCTAGTTTCCAACCTGCTTTGCATTGATTATTACAAATTGTTACCTTGATACCATTTAACTCCAACAATATCAGCAATATTTTCAGGAGACTGGCCCCACTCTTACATAAGAGAATGTAAACATTGCTTAGAGATGAATGTCGATGACTCCTAAATTAGGGAAATTTGATGACAATTCTTTTAAAAAAACTGAATAAGGGAAATGTATCTTGTGAATCATTTTGAGAAGAGCTCAGTATATCTTGCTCAGGGACTCAAAGTATCAGGTAGGACTTACTTGTAGTATCAGATATAATTCTTGATTATATAATTCTTGAGTATCAGATACTCTAGATGTAGGATTGTGGGTGAGAAGAGTCACAGTATAGGTGAGGATACTTAGGAAGTGTTGTATAAAATGCTGACGCTTCCTGGGGTTACTCTTTTAATCCTTCGGATTTGTTGAGTAATAACAATTTAATATATAAACTGTTTGTTATCTGAATATTGTACTAATCTGTTATTTAATGTATACACCCAATAATGATCTAATCATATGGTTATACTTCTTCCATTGAGAAACATATGATCTCCTCTAAGAGATTGAAATACATTTTGTTCTTCACTTAAGTGTTTGATGATACCATCTTCAATTTGGGTTATATTGGATAATGGATTCAAGTTCTATGAGAAGAACTGTGTTTAAATAAGGTTATTACAAAATCCTTGAGACAGACTGTCTGTCAAGAAAATAATAGTTGATAACTAAAGGAGGTAGGGATCAGATTTAGAAAAAAACTCCACCCAGCCAGGCAAAACTACTTTGCTCAATGAACAATGTGTGTGACACACCGGAAACAACTCTACTGGATGTGCAGATTGATCTCTGACATGCAGTAACTAAGATGGATTATCAAGCCTTTGAAAGACAGATATTAAAAGTAATTTTATCCTCCATTTGCAATCTTGTAAGTCTTACCTACACAAAGCCTTAAAGAAAATAGCATGTCCAAACTATTGTTATGTGTGCAGGTAACTGGAGAAAAATAATTGGAAAAATGGGGGTGGCTACCTTAGTGGAAGCGAGGCATGTCTGGACTGGTAAATTTAGTCAAAGTCAGGGATGACTGGGAAGGGAGATCTCTGAACACAAGGAGCTCATACTTCTCTTTCTCTCTGTCTAGGGACAGCCTGGGTTGGAACTCTGACTCTGGCATCAGAGCCAAGACTGCTTTTCTGAACATGTAATTATGTGTTTCTTTTTCTGTTATGTTTGCTGAAACTGCCTTGCCTCGTTTACCTTATACAAAGTGTAAATCTAGATATTTTGAGAGAATCATTTATTTTTGTTCTCACTACATTTTCCTCTCTTTTTTTTAATCAAACTTGTTCTTATTAGAAATTTTGCTGTATTGTGTGAGGAAGGCTCCCCCCAGTCTATCCTCAAGGAGAAAGGCACCTTAACATAGCTTCTAGGGCCTAAACTAGTGGTGGGCAACCTGCGGGATCAAAGAAGAGACAAGAGGTGCGTAAGGTGACAATGCTACTCTCATACAGAGCCTACTTTCATACAGCGATGTCATTATATGATTGCTAGAGGTTGCATTTCTGGCTTTAAATCAGTGCTGTTATGAGTATGTGGTAAAACAGTTACTGCCATGCTCTTAATTAAAAATCTGCATAAATGCCTCCTGTGCATGTTTGATCACTCCCTCGGCAAACAGATGTGTTTCATAAAGATTCACAGTAAATGGGACCAGCCCTATGTTGTATACATCCCACTGCCTTTTGAATTTTATTGTATTGTTTTCTTTGTTAATACAAATAAAACAGTTTTCTTACAATTAGGATTAAAGCTATATATGACTATTTTCTTTATTCACAAAAATGCCTAACATTTCTTTTCTCCTCATACAAAAAGTCAGAAACATTTTTTTTTCAGTCTAAAAGACATTAATTTCAGATTAAGGAAAACAAACATAAAAAAAGAGAACAAATATATAATATGTATGAGAGGGAAGTACAGTGATTAACTCAAATGTTTGACATCTGAACTGAAATGCAAAACGGTAGCTGCTTCACTGCTGTACTGCAGGGTGATTTATTTAAATGTGTGGCGCAGGAAACAAAAACGAACAAACAAAAACAGTGATAGCATCTCCTTTCAGTAACATATTCCCCCAAACAAATCTCCACACAAAACATTTAGTAGGCCACTTTCTATTGATTAAGAAATAATGACTGCTGATAGTATACTATAACAAATGGAATAGGTTCTGCAGTAATAACATGGCAAGCAACCAATTCCAAACTACTCATTTCATTATCAAGATCAGTATTCAGTTTATACACATAAGGGACTCAACCAGTTTAAACTAATACCTGCAGCTGTGCAGCACAGAAACTGCTCTTGATTCTACATAGAAATTATCAGTTTGGAAGAAGTTATTTTAGGCCAGTTGTTGTTTTCTGAGATTGGCTAAAGTTAGATTCACAAGCGCTGCCAAATCTGTGCACTCTACAGTCAAGACTTAATTTTTTGCAGACCAACATTGTATGCCTATTCGGTACATACACTACCATACCACACAACATAAGCAGATGCGTAGCTATTTGTATATATAGTCTCTGATTTGCATACACACAAGCAGTAATGTGCATGTGAAGTAGGCATGCAATTACACATGAACAAATTCACACACAATTTCATCTTGAACACCAGATCTAATATGGCAATCGGGTTGACATAATAAATTATATGTCTTTGTTTGTTTTTGCTAAGACATTTGGAAGTATTTGGACATAAATATTTATAAAGGAAAACTGAATAACAAAAGTAGGTAGATGGAAGGTAAAGTAGGTAGTGAGGTATATTTAACTATGTAACTGTTACAATTTTGTTTTTGATGCACAGTGCTTCTGGGGGTCCCTTTAAAGTCAATGGGAGTCTTTCCACTGACCTCAATGGACTTTCAATCAAGCCCTGAAAACACCCATATTAAATCCTTATATGCAATTTCACCTATTTTCTGTAGAAAACATATATTTTCAAGTGCTAGCAAACATCCTTATTCCTGCTAATGAAAGAAAAAAAATATCCTTTACTACTGTCTTTAATACCATTTACGTAAAAATACTGTTTAATTTTCTTTATATATAATGTATTTCTTTCTCCCATTAAACTGCAAAACAAGACTGATTTAAGTCTCAGTGAAGTCTGCAAAACAAGCCAAGTTGCAAGTTCTGTTTTTACCCATTTTTGTATTATCCATGTGTAAAATTTTCAGTTGAGAACATATAGGAAAACATATTGAGTTATGAAAAGTACAATAAATTTTGCTCAAACTCTCCCCACACAAACATATAAAGTCACTTTCTCGCTGTTAATAACTATGGAAGATTTCAGTCCAATAAGAATTTTGCCTGAGAATTGTCGGAGAAAAACTGAGTTCTCACTATTTGTTTAGGTACAGCAAGTCAGATGCTTTATTAACTCTCACAATTGCGCAGAGGGAGAGAGCTAAGCAGGTCTCTCAACAGGTAAACAATTACAGCAAGCATTTATACCTTTTGTTACAGACAATAATGAGCAACAGTTGCATTTTGTTTATACATAGGTCATTCTGATATCTTGTTTTGCTCACTAATGTAGACTCTTAGTCTACATTCCATATTATCTACACAAGGTCGCAACAACTTCTCACACAGTTCTTTCCCACTCACCTCACACATTCGTCGCTTCTACAAATCTCGCGTTATTAGGGTTACAGTTACCCTAACTCTTGCTAACGAACTGTCATGCATTGCATCCCCTTCCTGTCAGTTCTTTCTCTGCTTCCACAGAAGGTTGGTTTAGAAAAGAGGGCAAAACTCATCCTTGTCACTAACATGGATGATGTAAATATTCTATCCATCTAAACCACAATGTAATAAAGAGATACTGTAATAAAATATCTCTGTGATGTCTTTTATATTAAGGTGCTTTAACACATTTAATATATCAGTAAACATGTGAAATTATAATTGGTTTGAAAATAACTAGGATTTATAAATATCTCACAGTATTACCAATTCTCTTGTTATACTCCAAATATCCACAAGCTTTTGGTTTTTTGTTTTTTGTTTTTTCTGTAGTAAGAAGCTTCTTGCTGTCAGTTACATAGGGATGAGCATACAACTATTCTTTAAAGACTGTGTGATTTATTCATGTGTATATGTGTGTGTGTATACACACAAAAATACACACACACACAATAGTTAAAGTTGATACTAGCTGTTTCTGTAAAATCCACTTTCTTACTTGTATTGCCTTGAAAATTTCTGTCCTTTTTCAGGGCTCTGGGTTACGGGTCGGGATCTTTTTAACACTGCATTTCTGCAGCTCCCCTAAAAATATCAAGTCATCAAAATGTTACAGTTCTTATAACTATTTTTTTCACACCTGAAGCTCAAACTAGAGCTCTGGTCCTTCCCAAACTGTATAATCCATTCAGAATGTATCTCATAAGAAGAAAGCAATGGCCATGCTGATTCATGCCAATGGTTCATCTAGACCAGTATCAGATGCTTCAGAGGGAATGAGGAGAACAGAGCAATTATCAAGTCATCCATCCCCTATCATCCATTCACAGCTTCTGCTAATTGCAGGCTTAGGGACACCCAGAGCATGGGGTGGCATTCCTGACTATCTTGGCTAATAGCCATTAACCCAGGTTTCAGCAGAAGAGTCTGTCCTATCTCGGGGCCTCTCCTTTTGTCCCTCCAGACCCATGAATATGATACAGTTCTGCGGTGACCTAGAATCCTACTTTCGATGTCTCCGACTCAAAGAATATTTCCAACATACCTCTGAACAGCATACTAACCCACAGAATCCTCCCTACCAGCACTACAAAAAAAAAGGATTCTGCATGGACTCCTCCGGACGGTCAAAACAACAGACCGGATTTCTACATAGATTGCTTCTGTCGACGTGCAAAGGCTGAAATTGCGGAAAAGCAACATCACTTGCCACATAACCTCAGCCATGCTGAACACAACGCCATCTACAGCCTCAGAAACAACCCTGACATCATAATCAAAAAGGCTGACAAAGGAGGTGCTGTCGTCATCATGAATAAATTGGAATATGACCAGGAGGCTGCTAGACAGCTCTCTAACACCACATTCTACAGGCCATTATCCTCTGATCCCACTGAGGATTACCTAAAGAAACTACACCATCTGCTAAAAAAACTCCCTGACAAAGTACAGGAACAAATCCGTACAGACACATGCCTAGAACCCCGACCAGGGGTATTCTATTTGCTACCCAAGATCCATAAACCTGGATATCCTGGACGCCCCATCATCTCAGGCATTGGCACCCTAACATCAGGCTTGTCTGGTTATGTAGACTCTGTCCTCAGACCCTACGCTACCAGCACTCCCAGCTATCTTCGAGACACCACTGACTTCCTGAGGAAACTACAATCCATCGGTGATCTTCCAGAAAACACCATCCTGGCCACTATGGACGTAGAACCCTTCTACACCAATATTCCACACAAAGATGGACTAAAAGCTATCAGGAACAGTATCCCTGATAATGTCACAGCTAACCTGGTGGCTGAACTTTGTGATTTTGTCCTCACCCACAACTATTTCACATTTGGGGACAATATATACCTTCAAGTCAGCGGCACCGCTATGGGTACCCGCATGGCCCCACAATATGCCAGCATTTTTATGGCTGACTTAGAACAACGCTTCCTTAGCTCTCGTCCCCTAACACCCCTACTCTACTTGCGCTACATTGATGACATCTTCATCATCTGGACCCATGGAAAAGAAGCCCTTGAGGAATTTCACCATGATTTCAATAATTTCCATCCCACCATCAACCTCAGCCTAGATCAATCCACACAAGCGGTCCATTTCCTGGACACTACTGTGCTAATAAGCGATGGTCACATCAATTCCACCCTATACCAGAAACCTACTGACCGCTACACTTACCTACATGCCTTCAGCTTCCATCCAGGACACACCACACGATCCATTGTCTACAGCCAAGCTCTAAGATATAACCGCATTTGCTCCAATCCCTCGGATAGAGACAAGCACCTACAAGATCTCTATCAAGCATTCTTAAAACTACAATACCCACCTGCTGAAGTGAAAAAACAGATTGACAGAGCCAGACGAGTACCCAGAAGTCACCTCCTACAAGACAGGCCCAACAAAGAAAATAACAGAACACCACTAGCTGTCACCTTCAGCCCCCAACTAAAACCTTTCCAGCGCATCATCAGAGATCTGCAACCTATCCTGAAAGATGATCCTTTACTCTCACAGATCTTGGGAGACAGACCTGTCCTCGCTTACAGACAACCCCCCAACCTAAAGCAAATACTCACCAGCAACCACACATCACTGAACAAAACCACTAACCCAGGAACCTATCCTTGTAACAAACCCCGATGCCAACTCTGTCCACATATCTATTCAAGTGACATCATCATAGGACCTAATCACATCAGCCATACCATCAGGGGCTCGTTCACCTGCACATCTACCAATGTGATATATGCCATCATGTGCCAGCAATGCCCCTCTGCCATGTACATTGGCCAAACCGGACAGTCTCTATGCAAAAGAATTAATGGACACAAATCTGACATCAGGAATCAAAATACTCAAAAACCAGTGGGAGAACACTTTAACCTGTCTGGTCATTCAGTGACAGACCTGCGGGTGGCTATATTACAACAGAAAAACTTCAAAAACAGACTCCAAAGAGAGACTGCTGAGCTAGAATTGATATGCAAACTAGACACAATCAACTCCGGTTTGAATAAGGACTGGGAATGGCTGAGCCATTACAAACATTGACTCTATCTCCCCTTGTAAGTATTCTCACACTTATTATCAAACTGTCTGTACTGGGCTAGCTTGATTATCACTTCAAAAGTTTTTTTTCTCTTAATTAATTGGCCTCTCAGAGTTGGTAAGACAACTCCCACCTGTTTATGCTCTCTGTATGTGTGTATATATATCTCCTCAATATATGTTCCATTCTATATGCATCCGAAGAAGTGGGCTGTAGTCCACGAAAGCTTATGCTCTAATAAATTTGTTAGTCTCTAAGGTGCCACAAGTACTCCTGTTCTTCTTTTAGCCATTAACCCAGTTATACTTTTGGCCTTCACTACATCCCCTGGTAATGAGTTCTACAGGATAACAGTGTGTTGCATGAAGAAGTACTTCCTTTTGTTTGTTTTAAATCTGCTGCCTATTAATATCATAAGTTGAGCCCTAGTTCTTGTGTTATGTGAAGGGGTAAATAACATTTTTCTTTTCACTTTTTCCATATATTTGATGATTGTATAGACTTCTCTCATATTCCCTCTAGTCATCTTTTTTCTAAGATGATGTCATATCTGAGTAATGGGCAGCCAGACCTAGTTGTCAGAGCCAAAGTCCACAGTCATAAGATAGGAGGCAAGAATCAGTTTAGCTGGGTTTAGATACTGAGAGATCAGAACCACAAGTTGGGCACGAGAGTAAGACATTTCAGCATACCACAGAGTCAGAGGCAGAAGACAAACTGTAGGTCAGGAACCACAATCAAATGCCGGGAGTCAAGCCAAGTAAAGGTGCCAGGAAGTCCGAGAGCGGAAGCTGGAGTGGGAGTGGGAGTAGGGCAGAGCCCAGTTATTCCAGTTCCTGCTGCTGGTTTAAGTATGGCCAGGGGCCAATCAGGTGCTGTGGAACTCCATCAATAGGAATTCAGGGGCAGAGCCTCAAACTGGGGCTGGGCTTCATAGGTCCTAATAGGAAGTTGTCAGCAAGCTGCCAGACCGAAGTTTGAGCCCGATGGGTCATGAGAAATTAACAGTCCCATTTGTTTTATCTAAACAAGTGTTCTTTGGTTGAAGTTTTTGGGGAATCTCTACTCAGGTTAACAAAGGCTAGTACGTATCATTTCCTTTGATGGAATGATATACTATTAATAAACTTTCATTGTTCAATAATATGCTGGACAGCACAAAATGCACATTTCTTGAGGTGCAAGGCTGGTGCTAAGAATTTGCGGGTCTCAACCTGTATTTGATTCATGACTGGCTGGGAATGCATTCATGTAACTTAACTGGGAGGGACTTTACATGCTAATGGCTGTGTGTGAGCAAAGCCCGGAGAGGCTGCTTCTCACTAGCAAAGCGGTATAAAAGGCACCATGGACTGGAAAGTTAAAGGGATACAGCAGTTCAACAGTCTTGATTGTACTCTCATATCTATATCTAAACTTCTTCTAAAGATTACATTATTATCTCTGTTATTAAAAATGTGTGGCATGTCACTGACTGATTGACACATAGACTCTATTTATTTCCTTGTTCCTGTTAACCTAAATTTTATGCACTCATTCATTATGGATCAATGAGTATAAAAAAGATATTAAGATATATCAAAATTGAAATTTGGTCTTTCCAGTCCAGACCAGTAAAAGGCCTTTAGTACCTTTATGGGATTTCAACAGTTCTATTGACCTTATGTACACACTAAGAGTAATCATGATTTTTTGTGTTCAGATTTAATAATGATAATATTAATAGCATGTGATTAAGATAGCTGGCTCATTTGAAATTTATTTGATCAGGGATTAGATAATCAAAGATTAATACAGCATGATACAGAAAGGAATACATAAATTACTAATCTTATCACTGGAGAAGTGGCAACAGCTTGATCCACTTCTGTCTTAACTCCCAAAAATTCTTTCCTTATACAGGGCTTGAGACAATGAAATTCCTTTTCCATGATTACTCTAACTATGAGTTCTATCTTAGGTGTCTCAATTTACCTAATCAATAAGCTAAAGACATCTGAGACCAATCCATTATTACCAAGACCACCTGTGACAATAAGTGGGACTTAGTACTAACATCAATCAATGGTTCATTATTTTATCAATCACTGAACACATTTGATAAAAAAAATTACTTGTCAATCTCCAGTCGTCCCTCTCTAGACATGTGGACACAATTTGTAATGGATCAACAGGGTCAGAGTAAAATATCATACACATTCCATTAATGATTACATATATTCTGTCATTTGGTCACCCACTATGGTTCAACCTAACTACAAATAGCTTTTCATTTTGATCGGTATAGAGCAATAGATTTGTAGATACAAAAGACTTATTCATAAATAGCATGTTGGTTCATGTAGTTGTAGGATTTTGTTACTAACAATATGCAAAAATATGTTGATTTCTTCTGTGAGATGCTGATGTTGGGTCTGAGGCTTATAGTTTGAAGGTCCATCATTCTATGTATTGGATTTTTTGCCAAATACATTTCTATACAAGTGTGAGCACAAACTATTTTGTTTTCAGTTTCAGACTTACTAAGAAACTGCTAAGACACATATTTTCTCATGTGAAGCTATACAGTATTTAGCACTAAGGCATGTTCAGCCTGGGCTGATTTCAGAGTACAAGTAAAAAAAAAATAGTGATGTAATGAAGCCATCCCTTTCCCATACACTCCGGTTAGTATAATACTGCCACAACCCTTTTTAGTCACAAGCAATAAATGTTCTCATGATTGTAAGGTAACAGTAGTCAATCCATAGTTAAAATTGCAATTGAATTGTAATAAGAGCAATTTTGGTTCCACTTCTGAAGTCCACAAGTAAGGCCACATCAGTCTTGTTTAGTGAGGTCTTGATCTAATGTAGAAATTATCTTTAAAAGCGTGATTTGATTTTGACAAGGTGTACCTGAATGATCATACCTTAAAATAGATACTCATAAGAGTTCAAAAAGTGTTGTTTTTTTTCTTCTAGGGATATATGTACCACACTGTAGCAGTAAA
The DNA here is from genome assembly GCF_013100865.1 of Trachemys scripta elegans. Taxonomy (NCBI): domain Eukaryota; kingdom Metazoa; phylum Chordata; order Testudines; family Emydidae; genus Trachemys; species Trachemys scripta. The sequence goes on along the minus strand of NC_048298.1, from coordinate 256,598,962 downwards.
AGAGAAAGCAGGAAAGAAAGAAAGAAAGCTCTATTTACTGGATTCATCTAATTCATATCAAGGTCATTAAATCACTATTTAGGTGGTTAAAATCTAATTTTTAATTTTTTTTTATATATTTTTCAATTTGTAACATTGCTGTGGGTTATGTTTCCAGTGAATTTCAAACCATTTACCAAATATCTGCTGAAAAGTTCAGCTTTAATTTTTTAAAGAAACTTTCAATTAAAAAAGAGAGAGGGGGAGAGAGAGAGAAAATTTGTCTAGCATAAGGCATGAGAGAGAAATGTGAGGAAGGGGCACTAGCCTCTTAGGCCCAGGTACAGAAATGTACTGAGCACATGCTTAACTTTAAGCATGTGAGAAGCCTTAAGGAATTGGGGCCCTAATTGTTGTGGATGGGGGGAGTAGCAATCAAGCATTTAAAGGTCCAAGAGAGCAATTTAGCGATAGATTGGTGAGCTAGTCAGGAGGCATTCAGTCACTATTAGCCAAGACCAGTTGACAAGGACTCATGATCTGGCCAACTGGGTTTTGGAATAGTAGTCACAAAGAAGTAGGACTTTGGTGATTATAAATACTACATATAGCCTCAGCACAGGTAGCCTAGCAGGGAAAAGTTTATCATAAAAGCTATTTCAGCAAATAACCAGTAAATATAGAATACTGAGAGAAAAACTGCTTTTCTAGGCATAAAGATACCTTAAGAATATATCAATATAAAATACAGTAAAGCATTTTTCTGGGCAAAATGCTCAGATACAGGAAGGTGGCAAAAATGCCAGAATATAAAAATGATCAGTAATGATGTCTGGGAAAAAAAAGGGAGCGCTGAAAATATGGGGAAAAATGTGGGAGGGGAAGGGGGAGAGGCAATTCCCCTCTGTGGCACACAAGGCACAGAAATGTTTCCTGATATTCATTATATGAAGTAAAAGTTAAACAAATTAAGAAACAAAAGAACTGAAAGAAGGTTTAAAAGTAAAACAAGATCAAAACAGGGAAATAGAAAAGCAAGTAGAAGATGTAATGATGGCCAAAAATAATAAGGGAGCTCATGAGTGAAAAGGTAACAGATAACCTGCCTAATTAATTGTTTAATTCTTTGAACTTTTTTTTTTGTTTCCTTAATACAGTCCTTAATACTGTCTTCATAATTTTAAAGCTCTTAATAACTCATCTTGTATATTTATAAATACTATTTTAGCACACTTTTTAAATGTAAGCTTGTTCCATATGTTTGTGACATTACCCAGGGTACACTCTGGACCACTGAACAGGGGTGTCCCCTTAATTCTCTAGCTTGGGTACCTTTTACACTGCTTTGCTGTCAGAACATCCACACCTGGTTTGCTCACATAGCCTTCAGCATGCAAATTCACTTCTAGCAAAATACATGAGCGCTCTGACCAGTCACTCACGAATTACATGCCAGGCAACACTTACAGATTCTTAGTCCCAGCCTTGTTCTCCCAGAAGCTTGCATCTTGTACTGTCCAGCATGCTACTGAACAGTGCCAGCTCATAGAAAGTCCATCATTTCATCAAAAGAAAATGATATATGCACCTGCCCTGTCTATTCCAAATGGAGTTTCCCACACACTTTAATCCAAACACATTGGTTAAGATAAAACAATAAGATACGTTTATTAACTAGAGAAAGATAGATAGATATTAAGTGATTAAAAGCATTGATGCATAAAAGTAGGGATTGGTTACAAAAGAACATAAAAGAATAATATGCAAGCTAATACTTAATTTAAGAACCTAAGTGAACTTAAAAGCAAAGGTTTTCCTTACTATACACTATAGTAAATTTCACAGGCCGCATCTCCTTTCAGCCTGTGATCACTACCCTTAATTTAGTTCTTCTAGAGTTGATGTCATGAGAAGAGAGATGGGAGGAGGAGAGGTAAATTGGAGGCCACCACCTCGCATTCTTATATCACCCTCCCCCTTTGAGGATTGCCCACAGTCGGGGTATAAGCAACACATAGTCTCTTGTGGACATGAAGGTTGAACCATCCTTGTTATGAAAAGTAAATTTCTTGTTTACACCTTCTCCTCTATTGGACTATGGAAGCTTAAGGAGGTGGTCACCTTTAATACCTGTCTGGAGGGCTAGTATATCTCTGTCTCTGAAACTGATTTTGGCCTGCCTTTCTAACTCTGGAATATGTTACAGCAATGTTATACAGCAGAAACTTATAACTTTACATACAACATTGATACACATATTTTACCATGAGAATAATGTTCAGCAGATTATGAGTTTTCAAATGATACCCCATAAGGCATACTTTATACAATATTTATCAGTCTTGTACAACTGGTTACCATAATAGTTTAGACTGTCACAATGCTATGTATGTTGTCCTATGTTTTTGCATGTTCTGTGTATCATGTGACTACTTTTTTGTTTTAACTTTGTTTTATTGGTTGTTGCAACAAAAATCAATTCTATCTATCTATCTATCTATCTATCTATCACCCTATTTTAATATTATGTATGGATAAAAACTGTCATGCTGCCAATTTCATTTTTTTGTGCTAAGATCAAAAAGCCCTTAGTTATAAATATATAATTCAACTGCAAACAAAAATATAAATCAAAAACCTTCTGTTGAAATGAAAAATAAAAGAAAAATGTAGGGGAAAGACCTCAGTATTAATACAAAAATAATATTAATATGCTCAACATTTTTAGGTTGTTAAAAACTGGCTTGCATCTTTATTAAATATTAAAATATATTATAAGTTATAGCCAAAATGTTTTTCAATCTATCTATCTTGTGTTTGGTGATGTTACAAAATGTTAAAGCTGATCAAACACATTTTAATAGGTGTTTCTGTTAAGTCCATCATTTTTAGCATCCAGGTGAGTTCTTTCCTGAACCCCTACTTCTAGCCTTCAACCAACCTCTCCAAGCTCAGCATCAGACGCAAGCTCCTTATAGAGAAAGACATAACAACTCAAAGCAGCACCAAACCCTGCCAGAGCAACAGATGCAAAACCTGCAAATATGCATTTTGCTTGCACAATGATTTACATCCTCCACAACACACCTTTCAAGATCCAGGGATCCTACACATGCTTATCACAACATGTGATGTACCTTATGAAGGGCACTGGATACCCCAAAAGCAACGATGTGAGTGAAAGCAGACAATCACTATGCTCTTGAATGAACTCACATAGGAAAATGATAAGAGACAAAATCATCCTATCAGCTCTGGGTGAACACTATTCACAAAACGATCACTCTATAACTGACTATCAGTCCTCGTCCTCAAAGGAAACCTGCACAACACTTTCAAAGGACAAGCCTCGGAGGTTAAATTCATAACTCTGGTAGACACTAAAAATAATAGACTGAACAGAGACACTGGTTTTATGGTTTATTAAAAAAATTGAACCCACTAATCCCCTCTTTTTGTCCTATGACTTCAGAGATGTTAATGGGCCACTCTGCTCTGAATGATCACTTAGAATATGTGCTATCTACTCAAGATATAAATAAACAACCTATTTCCATCTTCCATTTAGCTGTGTTGTTCTGAATACCTTTCCCAAATCTGAAAAACTGTGTGGCTTGAAAGCTTTGCTCTCTCAACAACAGAAGTTGGTCCAATAAAAGATATTACCTCACCCACCTTGTCCTTCTAATATACTGGGACCACATATACAGTACATGTAATAACATTGTATCAAAAAGGTGCACAAGGCCCAATTGCTGTACAAGTCGACATTGCTAAACTGTTTAACCAAATACAAGTAAAAATGAACAAATGAATTAATTGATAGCAGAAATTAATTAAAAAAGCAAGGAAAATTGTAGAGAAATGTGCCCTTCTTATTTGATTTATTTGTTTACTGTAAACGGTTTATTACAGAATATTGGAAAGGGGAAATTGTCTAATCTTATTAATGATAAACAATTAGCTAAATGGTATTGTCCTCAGTATGTAACAGAGACTGTTTTAAATTGGCAATACATCAAATTGTGTAGGCAAATTCCAGTAAGCACAATTTGTAATTTAGAGTCAGTGACACAACATACTAGCAGAAGTACATATTATTCAAAACAATCATTCTTAGTTTTGTGTTCCACGTACATTTCTTTTATTGATCTGACTGATATTGATCCTGACATTGCAATATTTGATAAGGTGGCTCCTGTCCGGTCAGGAGGTTACCTGGAAGATAGAATTTACAAAGATCTACCTCAGTTGCTGATGTATCACTCAGCAATGCAAACCTGGAGGGCACCACACATGGCTTGTTATTTTGTTAAAGGATATCAATACATCTGTAAATGCAATTTTTTTTTTCATGGTCACTCCAATATGTCAAGTATCAGGGGCCGTGTTAGTCTGTATCTACAAAAACAACAAGGAGTCTGGTGGCACCTTAAAGACTAACAGATTTATTTGGGCATAAGCTTTCGTGAGTAAAAACCTCACTTCTTCGGATGCATAGAGTGAAAGTTCACTCTATACATCCTAAGAAGTGAGGTTTTTACTCACAAAAGCTTATGTCCAAATAAATCTGTTAGTCTTTAAGATGCCACCAGACTCCAATATGTGTCCATACCCATCTGGGGCAATACAATGAGATTAAAAAAAAAAAGTTGTTCCATGTCTGGTGAAGTTTAGCAAGTGTGATGATCATTGCTAAGCGTAACCTATAGTATGGGTATGCGATAATGTGTAGTAACTAATTGTAAGATTTTTTTTTATGGAAACCTGGTTTGTAATGTCACTATTCTACATCTCTGTTCCATAATAATGCCTATTCCAGTTTTTCAAAATGAACCCATGATTTACAGTTAGCCACAGAATCAGGATGAAGTTAAAAAAAAATCATGTCAGTTTATAACATCCATACGAATGTACAAACCTCAACTTTAAAAGCATTACTAGATCAAAAAGACATGCACATTATTCAGTTTAGCAACGACATGAACAAAGCAGAATAAGCCCTGAATAATCTTATCATGATGGCAATCTTCAAATAGTAACATCTCATACTTGGGTACAATTTGCATTTAAATCTTTGCTTGTATTATACCAGTTTTAAGTTGCTTTTGCAGTTTGCTAAAATAGTATAGATCTCACATAAACTCGTACTTCCACTTTATATATCAATATGGCAAAGGTCTGCCCTGATATGACAATAATCACAGCACCAAGTAGAGAACTGTTAGCCAAGGCTAGTATTCACCACATGAATGGTTTTCATGAGCACCTTATTAATATAATATACATTATATATAAATGTGAGGAACTTATGTTAACTGAATGCATTATGCTCTTCCTACAATTCTGTTCAGCCATTTCAAGTATCCCACAACACTTTGTACAGCTGAACTCAGCTTTTGCATTAGAAACTATGAAGCTTGTCAAATCCAATATACATTTTGTGTCCTAGAACACTTTGGGATGTACCTCTATGCCAACTGGTTTGGAATGTGGTATCCAAAACAGAGATAAGGAAACGTAAAGAACAACAAGTTAAGGAACTGCTGGGTTGGATTTTTGAAGTGTTGGGGTGTACTTTCAAAGAACACCTACTGTATAAAGTGAACATGCTATGAGATAAGATTGTGTCTTGAACAAAAGGGTATCTGTAAGAGTTCTCCTTTTGATATTTTACTACTTGTTTTGGCAATAAGTTAGCTAAGCTTCATTATTTGTTCTCTTGAACATTTTTAATATTGAATGACAAGTATAGTTAAAAGTAGTTGGCTTTAAATTTAGCAATACAGAGTTAGAGGAGGAAAAGTCAGGTGTCAGAAAGCCCCAGTGCTTTTCTCCCTTATTCACTTGATGAATTCTTGTGGCTCTCAGCTAAGCGGCTCTCTGCTCTGATGAGCCACAGGAAGTTCATGAAGTGGAGAAGGCTGGGAGTGGTCTTATATTCCCTTCTGTCTACTTCTACTACAATGCTGCACTGCTCCTGAGTACCACCCTCCCAAACCTGGATTTCTCTGCTAGCACCCAATTCTTCCAGCAACCCCTTCATTCCCTCATGCCCATTGACTTCCTGCCTCTATTCCCAAAGCTCACCCTGGGGAAATGGGTATATTGGAAACACTAACAGTGATGGTGATATCTGCCAAAAGATAAACACGCTCCTCTCTATAAAGCATCTTCATACCTCTCTTCAGAGTACAGGCTCAGTGGTTAGTTAACAGGGCTGGCCCACAACATTTTGGAACCTGAGGCAGGGAGCTCAAATGATGCCCCCATGCCCCTTCGCTTGGGCCAAAACTTTGAAAGGTCTCAATTCTGCTTTCTTCCTGTTCTACTCCTCTAATGGTACTGCTCTGTTACCTACCCCAATAAAGAAGAACTAACAACTTTAAATGCCTTGTTCAAAAATGTTAAGTAACACTTAACTTTCAGATGCCTGAAAAGAAAATGTAACTTTTCTTGTCTGCATGGTAAACACTGGCATTTTTATCTGTTTGAATAATCAAAGTGGTGCTTTCTGTGCCTTCTTGATTGCAAAGATTTGAACTGCTTCCTGCTGAAGGTCCACAGTCTGGGCCAGCTCATGCTCTATAGAGATGGTTGCAAGGCTGACCAGCCTTTCCTGTGTCATTGTGGAGCGTAGATGTGTTTTTATTAAATTCAGCTTAGAGAAGCTGCGTTCTCCACTGGCAACTGTTAAAGGAAGTGTTAGAAGAGTGCGCAGAGCAACAAAAGCAATTGAAAGAGGGTGGTCATCTTATGTGTGCACATATATTCCAGAACAGCCTTTGCAGTTGATCCTGCTGAAATGTATCTTGAAAGGGCTTTCAGTTCATCACCTAAATCACTCGCATTAATATCGTGCATGTCGTCATGTGTCAACACTGTCTCTAGTGCCCTGCATTGCTGATGTAGGTCTTCTTCAGGTATAATGAGGAGTTTTGGAATATCATGCACCATCCCAAATATATTGCTGTGTTCCTTGAGCTGCATGAAATTTTCAACTGACAGTATTGCACAATCTAGCTCCTGGTTAAAGAATTCAACTTTGAATTGTTGTTTGGGTTCTCTTATGGGATTATCCCGTGCCCCATAATCAAAAGGTCTTCTTCTTCGGTGACTCTTGTATCCTTGAATGGGTGGGAAAATAGCTTCAGTGTGAAGTTCCTCTGCCAACTTCTGTGCACTCTTCAGAATGTTTTGAAATCCCTCATCTGACCGGTAAGACTGTAGGTATGACTTTGCTTTGTCCAGTTGTTCCATTGCTCCAGATATATTAAGGTCAACACCTTGGAGTCTCTTGCTTACAACATTTATTTCAAACAGTATGTCATGCCACAACACTAAGCCACACAGAAATTTGAAGTTATGTACGTTTCTGGTGATTCCATTTCCCTCTGCCACTGTTCTCCCACAAATAGTTCCTGTCATACATTATCCTCCATAATGGCAACTATGGCATCATCTATCTTCCCAATTTGTGCCACTTTCCCACTCAGTGGTTTCAGTGTCGGAGAGAATGTTCCCAGATGTTGCTTTAAAATTTGCCATTGATGAGCTGACGCAGAGAAAAATACATAGATGCTTTGAATTACATTAAAAAATTCCAGGTTTCAGAGTAGCAGCCGTGTTAGTCTGTATCCGCAAAAAGAAGAACAGGAGTACTTGTGGCACCTTAGAGTCTAAAAAAAATTCAGCAGCCTCACTAGAAGCTGATGCTGCATCACTGGCCACCAAGTTCCATTAATGAGAACTGCATGGGAAAAAAAAGCTTGAGGGTTTAACTCTCGGATCATCTTGGCACCATTATTGCAGCCCTGACCTCTCATGTCAGCTATCGCAATTCCCATATCTTCCAGCTTTTTAAAAAGCACATTTGGCCTACCAGCTCCTGTATCAATTTCAATAAATTCTAGAGAATGCTCTCTGACAGTCCCCTTTGCAGGGACATTTTCACTAAGTTCTGTTGTTGTTACAAAATGCACCATTAAAGTCATTTTTCCGTCTAGCTGATGTCAGGTGTGCAGTCCAGAATAACAGAGTAATAACTTGCTAACTTCAGATCTGCCACAATCTTCTGTTTGACATTTGTTGCCAATAACTGTATGATCACATTTTGAATCATTTTTCCAAGGTAGTGTTGTGTGTACAGTTCTTGGGTGGTGACTCTTCTTAGAAGCTCCTGGAGTACAGCATCAGACTCAGCCATCAGCTTCACAATTTTAAGGAAGTTTCCATTGTTTGACACATACAGCTGATCTGAAATGCCACACAGTGCTAGGTTTTGGGAAGCAAGCATTCTCACAATGGCAATGAGCCTTTTCAGAACATTTTGCCAGTAAAGAGACTCTGATGCAAACTTCTCTTGATGCTGATCATTTATGGTGGCCTTTACCCTTAGTCTCATCTCAAGCTCTTTCCATCTATGGAATGATCTCTGGTGATTTGCTGCCTTCTCATGGCATGCCAGATTTTTCTAGTCCTTTGTTCCTGTAGAACCCAATGTGGCTGGAACATTAGACTGAAAGAGTTTGCAACAAAAACAGTATACAGCATTCTGGGTTTTTCAGTACATAAGCCATGTCCTCTCCACTTTGTCACCATTGGGGATTTCATGCCAGGAATGTGTTGGATGGAAACTTCTCTTTTCATTGTCTTTGGGGAACATGAAGTTTTTCACTTGCTGCAGCCCATGCAGTACAAGGAAGTCCCTCAGGTTACTGCTCAAGTGGGTCCACAGTCCTGGATCATCTAGACATAAGGAACTAAATTCAGCAGCAGCTGTTTCTTGCGCCTCCACCACACTCTTCTCTGATCTACACTTTTCTTCAGGAATGTGCATGGTTACATCCATTTGAGATGGAGATATGGATGCTGCAGTAGCTGCCAGGTAACCTGCACTCTGACTAACTGGAAGATCAGGCGTCTCCTCACCACTTACATCCTCACTGGGGCGGGAAGGCTTACCATGAATATTTGTGTCTATGTATCTCAGGAGAGCTCTTTCCTGCTTAGATAGAAAAGCTTCCTTTGCTTTCTTTCTTTTTCTGAATGCTGCCCCAAAGGGCGTTTTCTTCTTTCACTCATGACTGCTGTTTTGTGCCAACTATACTGGGTCTCAACACTCAATTGAAGGGGACAAATAAGCAGGCTGGAAGCAGGGCCTGAGTGAGGGAAGATATCAGCGTCTTAAGGGTCTAACTGGCACCTACTACTTCAGTTGGCTGCCTGTTCTCCTCAAGTGGGTTTAGGGAAGCAGCAGGAAACAGAAAGCTCCCTCAGAAGCTGGTGTTAATTAGCCCAGGCTCCTGGGGTGCTAGAGAGGTACATAAGAGGCTCCTCCTCCTCTCTGTCCCTGCAGCTCCTGCTGCTTTCTGTTATTCCCTCTCACCTTTTCTCCTGCCTGCCTATTATGTCTCTTGTGCCCTCCTTCCTCCAGCACAGCACTCCACCATCTCTGTGCATCTAGACCAGAGAGAACACATATGCCCCAGCAGCAGACACAATTTTCTATACTCTGGGTCCTAGTGGCACCCACCCCACAGTCTGGCACCTGAGGTGGCCACCTCAGGTGGCCTCATGGTAAGGCCAGCCCTGTTAGTTAAGTCCCTAGATGGAGTTTCTTCATTATTTGTTTCCATTTAAAACATTCTTCCTATGTTATTCTTACATTTTAATTTTAATTAAAGTTCACATTAATGTCAATATGATATTATATTTGTGTTTATTGCTTTATATATGATATTACCCACCGTGTAATAAGCATTTGCTAGACAAGCAAGATGTTATGCCCCAAGGAAATTACAATGTAGGGGGCTAACATCATATCAGTTATTTTAATCAAAATGTCACTTCTGTTTTTCAATGAAATTTCTTTTTCATAGAAATTCCTTTTTCATTAACATTTTTCAATCAGCTCCAAAGAGCGTTATCAGTAATGTATGCCAAATCAATAGGAATGACATTTTAAGGTTGGTTTGTGTCTATTAAGACACTGCAAACAGCTAATTTACTACATACACACACACATTCTTTGACTACTCTAAAATGTAAAGATGTCTTGCTGATGTAGTGCTGCTGGAGCTGTAGGGTGGAGATCTTTTAATGGCATTAAAGCCTTATAGTAATTGATTTTATCAGCAGTAGAGTGTGGCAGATAACAGAATACTAGTTATACTAGTTATATTTTTTCTCACAGTGTTTATATTAATGATAATTCTGGGTGTTGAACTGTAAACTATCTCAGAGGCAAGAGAGTCAAAGGTCAGTAGATCTCAACCTTTCCAGACTACTGTACCCCTTTCATGAGTCTGATTTATCTTGCGTACCCCCAAGTTTCACCTCACCTAAAAACTGCTGGCTTAAAAAATCAGACATAACAATACAGAAGTGTCATAGCACACTAAGGCCTGGTCTACACTAGGCGTTTATGTCGAAGTTAGCGCCGTTACATCGAATTAACCCTGCACCCGTCCACACCGCGAAGGTATTTAGTTCGACATAGAGGTCTCTTTAATTCGACTTCTGTACTCCTCCCCGACGAGGGGAGTAGCGCTAAATTCGACATGGCCATGTCGAATTAGGCTAGGTGTGGATGGAAATCGACGCTAATAGCTCCAGGAGCTATCCCACAGTGCACCACTCTGTTGACGCTCTGGACAGCAGTAAGAGCTCGGATGTTCTGAACTGCCACACAGGAAAAGCCCCGGGAAAATTTGAATTTGAATTCCTTTTCCTGTCTGGCCAGTTTGAATCTCATTTCCTGTCTGGACATCGTGGCGAGCTCAGCAGCACTGGCAACGATGCAGAGCTCTCCAGCACTGATGGCAGTGCAATCTCAGAATAGAAAGAGGGCCCCAGCATGGACTGATCGGGAAGTCTTGGATCTCATCGCTGTGTGGGGCGATGAGTCCGTGCTTTCCGAGCTGCGATCCAAAAGACGGAATGCAAAGATCTATGAGAAGATCTCTAAAGACATGGCAGAGAGAGGATACAGCCGGGATGTAACGCAGTGCCGCGTGAAAATCAAGGAGCTGAGGCAAGGCTACCAGAAGACCAAAGAGGCAAACGGACGCTCCGGATCCCATCCCCAGACATCCCGTTTCTACGAGGCACTGCATTCCATCCTCGGTGCGGCCGCCACCACTACCCCACCACTGACTGTGGACTCCGAGGATGGGATAGTGTCCACGGCCGGATCCTCGGAGATGTTCGCGGACGGGGAAGATGAGGAAGGAGATGAGGAGGACGAGGCAGTCGACAGCGCTCACAACGCTGATTTCCCCGACAGCCAGGATCTCTTCATCACCCTTACAGAGATCCCCTACCAACCCTCCCCAGCCGTTACCCAGGACACAGAATCTGGTGAAGGATCATCCAGTAAGTGTTGTAAACATCTAAACATTTATTTGTAACAGAACATGAATATTAACAATTTAAAAAATGGGTTTCTCATGATTAGTTTGATTAACTTTACGGTTCAGTCATGGGCAGTGCAACTATTGAAAAAAAATCTAGCAATGTCCGGTTTTGCATGATTGTCCTGCCCAAGCCGCTCTACTGTTTAGTCCCTGCTACTGCAGCTACAGTAAGATGCGGTCTATATGTCCGGGGATGGAGCAGAAATCCTCCTGGGACATCTCAAGGAAGCTCTCCTGCAGGTAATTTGAAATCCGCTGCATTAGGTTCTTGGGGAGAGCGGCCTTATTGGGTCCTCCGTAGTAGGACACGTTGCCGCGCCACGAGACTAGCAAGTACTCCGGAATCATTGCTTGGCACAGCATGGCGGCATACGGCCCTGGTCTTTGGAGGCTTTCCCGGAGCATTCTCTGTCTGTCGCTCTCAGAGATCCTCATGAGGGTGATGTCGCTCATGATGACCTGCTTTGAATGAGGTAGGGGAATGTTAGTGTTGGGACTGCTTTACCGTTCCTTTACAGAACTGTAACTGCTGGTTTGCAGCCACGCGGTGGAGGCGGGAGAGGGGCAGCCGAAAGGGATCGTTCCCGGGGACAGCCGCGAGGGTGTGGCACAGGAGCAGACTTCCTGCTTGCCGGATTGCTGGCAGCAGGGACCGACATTGATTTCAATGTGAAATGAGGCCATTGCTAATATTAAAGTTTTAAGCTGCCACGAATCTACGGCTTACCATGTCTGCGTGCAAGAGCAATTCCGTTGTCCTGACACGGTTCTCAAATGTGGTCCGCAAAACCCCAGACACTGAATGCGAAGGCCGAGAATTCGACCTTGTGCTGAGTGCGCATGTGATAGGTGCTGTGCATGGTCCTGTTCACAGAGAAAGACTGTTCTTTGTTCACAACTACATTTATCTTTCTGAGGAATTCACTCCCTTTTTCCCATTCCCACAGCCCCATCTGCGACTGTCTCACAACCTAGCCTGTCATCACACTCCCAGAGGCTAGGGAGGATTAGGCATAAGAAGAAGAGGACACGGGAGGACATGTTCTCAGAGCTTATAGCCTGCTCCAGAGCCCAGGCAGCACAGCAGACCCAGTGGCGGGAGAACTTGACCCGAATGCACCAAGCCAACATGGATCGGGAGGAGAGGTGGCGTCAGGAAGACCAGCAGGCGACTCAAACCCTGCTTGGACTACTGAGGGAGCAAACGGACATGCTCCGGCGCCTTGTGGATGTTCTGCAGGAACGGAGGCAGGAGGACAGAGCCCCGCTGCAGTCCATCTCTAACCGCCCTCCCCCGCCACCAAGTCCCATACTCCCCTCACCCAAAGTGCACAGAAGGAGAGGCGGCAGAGTCCCTGCTAACTCTCACTCCACCCCTGCAGAGAGCTCGAGCAGCAGAAGGCTCTCATTCCCCAAAGTTTGACAAGTTCTTTCCTTCCCGCCTGACACAAGCCCCCGTCCAAGTTTCACTTCCCAGTTCCATGTGTAGTTGATAATAAAAAATATGTTTCTGTTAACTACTGTTTCGATCATGTTCTTTTGGAGGAGGGGGGGAAAGGGGGTTGGTAATTGGACAGGACAGTCACCTTTGGCAGGGTACATAGTCGGGGGCAGGCACAGCAGCAGGGCACATACATAGTGCAGTGATGCAGTGACTACTTACCCTGGTTAGTCTGGGAGGTTGTTTTCATGTTATGTGGTGGGGGGTGGGTTGCTCTGTGACTTTGTGGCAGGGGAGGGCAGTTAGAGATCTTAAGCGGCGGTCCTTAGGCAGGATCACAGAGCCACACAGCAGGGGATCTGTAACCGTCCTCCCCCTGCCACAAAGTCACATAGACCCCCCATACACACAGTCCCTATCAGGAGGGGTGACAGGCTCCGTTGAAACAACCATCCCACCGCAGCGGAGCCTGTCAGTCCTTGAGTTTAGAAGCTGCATTCGCGCGACTACACTACACCCGCTCCGCACCACAGTCTGCGTCCCAGTTTTAAAAAATTCCCGCGAAAACAGTATTAAAGAAAATGGTGTGCTTTAACAAAGTAGAACTATTTTTATTTTGAAACGTGTGTTGGAAGTGGGGTGAAGGGGGTATGTAACTGGATAGGATAGTCAACATGAACTGGGTAAAGAAACGGGGGCAGGTTCGGCTTCTCTGTACACAAACTTTAAAGTCACAGGTTACCCTGCTCACTCAGGAACTTTGCTTTCAAAGCCTCCCGGATGCACAGCGCTTCCCGCTGGTCTCTTCTAATCGCCCGGCTGTCTGGCTGTGAGTAATCAGCAGCCAGGCTATTTTCCTCAACCTCCCACCCCGCCATAAAGGTCTCCCCCTTGCTCTCACAGAGATTGTGGAGCACACAGCAAGCTGCTATAACAATGGGGATATTGGTTTCGCTGAGATCACAGCGAGTCAGCAAGCTTCTCCATCTCCCCTTGAGACGTCCAAAAGCACACTCCACCACCATTCTGCACCTGCTCAGCCGGTAGTTGAAGAGTTCTTTTTCAGTGTCCAGGGCACCTGTATAGGGCTTCATGAGCCAGGGCATTAGCGGGTAGGCTGGGTCCCCGAGGATGACTATAGGCATCTCCACATCCCCAACAGTTATTTTGTGGTCCGGGAAGTAAATACCTTGCTGCAGCCGTCTAAACAGACCAGAGTTCCTGAAAACACGAGCGTCATGAACCTTGCCCGGCCATCCCACGTAGATGTTGGTAAAACGTCCCCTGTGGTCCACCAGTGCTTGCAGCACCATGGAAAAGTAGCCCTTTCTGTTAATGTACTGGCTGGCCTGGTGTTCCGGTGCCAGGATAGGGATGTGAGTTCCATCTATGGCCCCACCGCAGTTTGGGAATCCCATCGCTGCGAAGCCATCTATGATCGCCTCCAAGTTTCCCAGGGTCACTACCTTTGGCAGCAGTACATCAACGATTGCCTTGGCTACTTGCATCACAACAACCCCCACGGTAGATTTGCCCACCCCAAACTGGTTCGCGACTGACCGGTATCTGTCTGGCGTTGCAAGCTTCCAGAGGGCTATGGCCACTCGCTTCTGGACAGTCAGGGCTGCTCGCATCCGGGTGTCATTGCGCTTCAGGGCAGGGGACAGCAACTCACAAAGTTCAAGGAAAGTTCCCTTCCGCATGCGGAAGTTTCGCAGCCACTGTGATTCATCCCAGACCTGCAGCACTATGCGGTCCCACCACTCAGTGCTTGTTTCCCGTGCCCAGAATCGCCGTTTCACAGCATCAACATGACCCATTGCCACCGTGATGTCCTCGGCGCTGGGTCCCCTGCTTTCTGAGAGGTCTGTGCTACTCTCAGACTTCAGGCCATCACCGCGTTGACGTAGCCTCCTCGCCTGACTTTTCTGCATCTGCCTCAGGGCAACCTGTATGATAAGCTGCGAGGCGTTGAGAGCGGCCACAACTGCAGCGATGGTTGCAGCGGGCTCCATGCTCACAGTGCTGTGGCGTCCGCGCTGTCAATGACTGGAAAAGTGCGCGAAATGATTTCCCGCCGGCGCTTTCAGGGAGGGAGGGAGGGCGGGAGTGATGGACGGATGACGACAGTTACCCAAAAGCACCCTGGCCCCTTTTTTTTTTACCCAGAAGGCATTTGCGGCTCCACCCAGAATTCCAATGGGCGGCGGGGACTCCGGGAACTGTGGGATAGCTGCCCTCAGTGCACCGCTTCCAATGTCGACGCTTTCCCCGTTAGTGTGGACTCACAAAGTCGAATTACTGTCCTTAGTGTGGACACACACGTTCGACTTTGCAATATCGATTCCAAAAATTCGATTTAAGTAAAATCGAACTACTCTCGTAGTGTAGACAAGCCTAATACTGAAAAATTGCTTACTTTCTCATTTACCATCGTATAATTATGAAATAAATCAATTTGCACATAAATATTTTACTTACATTTCAGTGTATAGTATATAGAATAGTATAAACAAGTCATTATCTGTATGAAATTGTGGTTTGTACTTACTTCGCTAGTATTTCTTATGTGGCCTGTTGTAAAACTAGGCAAATACCTAGATGAGTTGATGTAACCCCTGGAAGACTTCTGCATACCCACAAGGGTACGTGTACCCCTGGATGAGAACCAGTGTCATAGGTTAACCAGACTAAACCATTGCAAAATAGTCATGCAGTTTCAGCTCTTATAATTCAAATACCCTTATTATTATCCAAAGTAAGATATTAGTGGAACTCTGTGTGGGTTTTAAAACTTCAGGCACAAATATCCTAACTAGTGCATCCACATTTATATTTTGAAATTTAAATAAATGGCCTAATTTTCAAATGTGCTTAGCACCAGCAATTTCCACTGAAGTCAGTTTAGGCTTTAGCATTCTACTCAGTATTTTCTGTTTTCTATGGGCAAATCTGCAATCTTTACTCATGAGGAATAATAAGTAGTTCATGTGATTTCAATGGGGAATATTTGTTGAGCAACATACAGCTCACCCAAAATAAAGGTTACAGAGTCTGGCTATAAATGATGATTTTCTTAAACAACTGCCTCGTGTAATAGTTATAGGTCTGCTTGCATCTATGCCTCTTTCTGATGACTCTGAATGCACCCCCTCAGGTGTTACGTCTTATTCACTTAGCTGTCTTGGGATCGAATTTTGCAGTTCTCCCACTCTTAGGCCTGGTCTACACTAGGAGGTTATGTCGAATTTAGCAGCATTAAATCAAATTAACCCTGCACCCGTCCCCACAACGAAGCTATTTAGTTGGACATACAGGTCTCTTTAAATCGATTTCTGTACTCCTCTCCGACGAGGGGAGTAGCACTAAATTTGACATGGCCATGTCGAATTATGGTAGGTGAGGATGGAATTCGACGCTAATAGCTCCGGAAGCTATCCCACAGTGCACCACTCTGTTGACGCTCTGGACAGCAGTCCAAGCTCGGATGCTCTGACCAGCCACACAGGAAAAGCCCCGGGAAAATTTGAATTCCTTTTCCTGTCTGGCCAGTTTGAATCTCATTTCCTGTTTGGACATCGTGGTGAGCTCAGCAGCACTGGCAACGATGCAGAGCTCTCCAGCAGAGGTGACCAAGCAATCGCTGAATAGAAAGAGGGCCCCAGCATGGACTGATCGGGAAGTCTTGGATCTGATTGCTGTGTGGGGCGATGAGTCCATGCTTTCAGAGCTGCTATCGAAAAAACGGAATGCAAAGATCTACGAGAAGATCTCCAAAGCCATGACGGAGAGAAGATACAGCCGGGATGCAACGCAGTGCCGTGTGAAAATCAAGGACCTGAGACAAGGCTACCGGAAGACCAAAGCGGCAAACGGACGCTCCGGATCCCAGCCCCAGACATGCCATTTCTATGAGGCACTGCATTACATTCTAGGTGCGGCCGCCACCACTACCCCGCCACTGACCGTGGACTCTGACGATGAGGTATTGTCGACGGCCGCTTCCTCGGAGATGTTCGCAGACAGGGAAGATGAGGAAGGAGATGAGGAAGATGAAGCAGTCGACAGCGCCTACAACGCTGATTTCCCTGACAGCCAAGATCTTTTCATCACCCTCACGGAGATCCCTTACCAACCCTCCTAAGGCGTTAACCCTGACCCTGAATCAGGGGAAGGATCAGTCGGCAAGTGTTTTAAACATGTAAACATTTATTTTGATCAGAACAGGATGGAATATTAACAATGGATTTTTCATGATTACTTTGCCCTAGGTGCTTTACTTTTTAGTCCTTGCCAGTGCAACTACTGGAAAAGAAGGTCTATATGTCCGGGGATAGAGCAGAAATCCTCCTGGGACATCTCCACAAAGCTCTCCTGGAGGTAATTTGAAAGCCTTTGCATTAGGTTCCTGGGGAGAGCGGCCTTATTGCGTCCTCCATGGTAGGAAACTTTTCCGCGCCAGGCTAGCAGCAAGTACTCCGGGATCAGTGCCTCGCACAGCATGGCCGCATACGGCCCTGGTTTTTGCTGGCATTCACGCAGCATGCAATCTTTCTCTGTGTCCGAAATCCTCATCAGAGTGATATCACTCATGGTGACCTGCTTTAAATTAGGGGAATATTAGTATTGGGACTGATTGCCTGTTCCTTTACAGAACTGTAACCGGCAGTTTACAGCCACGCGGTGGAAGCAGGATAGGGCAGCATACAGGGATCTTTCCCGGGGACAGCCGCGAGGGGGTGGGACAGGGGCAGAGTTCATGCTGGCCGGATTGTCGGCAGCAGGAACTGGCCAACACTAGGAGCATTGCTTGTAACGTGGAAGGAGGGCACTGCTATAAATTAAGCTTTCAGCAGCCAAAAGTCTACGGCTTACCAAGTCCACCTGCTACCCGAATTCCGCTGTCCTGCCCCGCTTATGTGATCTGTACTTCAAGACCCCAGGCACTGAATGCGAAGGCTGAAAATTCGACCTTGTCTTGAGTGTGCATGTGATAGGTGCTGTGCATGGTCTTGTTCACAGAGAAAGACTATGTTCATTGTTCACAAAAATGTATCTTTGTGAGGAATTCACTCCCTTTTTCCCATCCCACAGCTGCGAGTGTCTCCCGACCTACCCCGGCATCCCCCTCCCAGAGGCTGGCGCAGATTAGGCGCCGAAAGAGAAGGATACGGGACGAGATGTACTCTGAACTTATGGGCTGCTCCCGAGCCAAGGCGGCACAGCAGACCAAGTGGAGGGATAACCAGTGATCACACAGCGAACGGGAGGACAGGTGGTGGCAGGAAGACCAGCAGGCGACTCAAACGCTGCTTGGACTAATGAGAGAGCAAATGGACACGCTCCGGTGCCTTGTAGATGTTCTGCAGGACCGGAGACAGGAGGACAGAGCCCCGCTGCAGTCTATCTCTAACCGCCCTCCCCCGCCACAAAGTCCCATCCCCCCCACCCAAAGTCCCAAGAAGGAGGGGTTGCAGGGGCCGTGAAAACAGTCACTCCACCCCTGCAGACTGCTCAAGTACCAGACGGCTCTCATTCCCAAAGTTTTGATAAGTCCTTTCCTTCACTCCAAAAGCACCTCACCCAAGCCCCAGTCCCAGTGTCATCCCCTAACTGTGTAGTTGTTAATAAAAAATACGTTTCTGTTAATTACTGTTTCCATCAGGTTCTTTTAGAGGAGAATGTGTTTGAAGGGGGGAAACGGGGTTGGTAATTGGAGAGGACAGTCACTTTTACCAGGGTACAGACACGGGGGCTGGTTCAGCAGCGGGTCACACACATATTGCAGTCACTAGGCACCCTGGTCAGTCTGGGAGGTGGTTTTCATGTTCGGGGGGGGGGGGCATGGGAGTTTGTGGGGGGGGAGGGTGGTTACAGATCTTATGCAGCGGTCCTTAGCCTGGATGACAGAGCCACGCAGCAGGGGATCTGTAACCGTCCTCCCCCGCCTCAAAGTCACATAGCCCCCACACACAAAGTCCCAAAAAGGAGGGGTGGCAGGCTCCTTTGAAACAACCGGTCCACCAATGCAGACCGCTCTAGGAGCAGGAGCCTGTCATTCCTCGAGTTTAGAAGCCTCCTTTCCATCACTACTCCCGCTCCCCACCACAGTCTGCATCCCCGTTTCAACCCTGTACCTCGAAACCCTTAATAAAGAAAACGGTGTTAATGAACAAAGTTCCATTTATTTTATTTTTAAAGGTGTGTTGGAAGGGGGACAACAGGGTGAAGGGGGTATGTAACTGGAGAGGATAGTCAATATTAAGTGGGTAAAGAAACGGGAGCAGGTTCAGCTTCTCTTTAAACAAACTTAATAGTCACAGGTTACCCTGCTCACTGTGGAACCTAGCTTTCAAAGCCTCCCGGATGCACAGCGCGTCCCGCTGGGCTCTTCTAATCACCCGGCTGTCTGGCTGGGCATAATCAGCAGCCAGGCGATTTGCCTCAACCTCCTACCCCACCATAAACGTCTCCCCCTTGCTCTCACAGAGATCATGGAGCACACAGCAAGCTGCAATAACAATGGGGATATTGGTTTCGCTGAGATCAGAATGAGTCAGTAAGCTTCTCCATCTCCCCTTGAGACGTCCAAAAGCACACTCCACCACCATTCTGCACTTGCTCAGCCGGTAGTTGAAGAGTTCTTTTTCACTGCCCAGGCCGCCTGTATAGGGCTTCATGAGCCAGGGTATTAGCGGGTAGGCTGGGTCCCCGAGGATCACTATAGGCATCTCCACATCCCCAACAGTTATTTTGTGGTCCGGGAAGTAAATACCTTCCTGCAGCCGTCTAAACAGACCAGAGTTCCTGAAAACACGAGCGTCATGAACCTTGCCTGGCCATCCGACGTTGATGTTGGTAAAATGTCCCCTATGGTCCACCAGTGCTTGCAGCAGCATTGAAAAGTAGCCCTTTCTGTTAATGTACTGGCTGGCCTGGTGCTGGTCTGGTGCTTCGGTCCCAGGGTCACTACCTTTGAGAGCAGTAGCTCAATGATTGCATTGACTACTTGCATCACAGCAACCCCCACGGTAGATTTGCCAATGCCAAAGTGTTTCGCAACAGACCGGTAGCTGTCTGGCGTTGCAAGCTTCCAGAGGGCTATGGCCACGCGCTTCTGGACAGTCAGGGCTGCTCGCATCCGGGTGTCCTTGCACTTCAGGGCAGGGGACAGCAACTCACAAAGTTCCAGGAAAGTTCCCTTACACATGCGAAAGTTTCGCAGCCACTGGGATTCATCCCAGACCTGCAGCACTATGCGGTCCCACCAGTCCATGCTTGTTTCCCGGGCCCAGAATCACCATTCCACAGCATCAACATGACCCATTGCTACCATGATGTCCACGGCGCGGGGTCCCGTGCTTTGCGAGAGGTCTGTGCCACTCTCAAACTTAATGTCCTCATCGTGCTGCCGTAGCCTCCTCGCCCGATTTCTCAGCATCTGCCTCTGAAAAAGGTGGATGATAAGGTGCGAGGTGTTGACAACGGCCATAACTGCAGCGATGGTCGCAGCGGGCTCCATGCTCGCAGTGCTGTGGCGTCCGCGCTGTCATTCACCAGAAAAGTGCGTGAACTGATTGCCCGGGTGGGAGTGATGGTTGAATGACGACAGTTACCCAAAACCACCCACGACACATTTTTTTCCCCAGCAGGCATTGGGGGCTCGACCCAGAATTCCAATGGGCAGCGGGGACTGCGGGAACTGGGGGATAGCTGCCCACAGTGCACCACTTCCAATGTCGACGCTTGCCCCGTTAGTGTGGACTCACAAAGTCGAATTACTGTTCTTAGTGTGGATACACATGTTCGACTTTGTAATATCGGCTCCACTAATTCGATTTAAGTAAAATCGAACTACTCTCGTAGTGTAGACATACCCTTAGACCAAGAACTGTATACAACACCCTATCTCTGTTGAATGTTTATTACCAAGCATGTGCATGCCTTTCCTTCAGTAGCTTGTGACCAGTGCAGTACAGTGATGAACAGCCTTCTTAAATAAAGTGTGTTTATTAGCAAATGGAACAAAGCATTGGAGAAAATTATTATATTTATAGAACAGTTGACAGGCCTGTTTAGACTAATCTAAGCATGTTTCACCAAAAGTTAAGTTAGGGCTGGTTTACACAGGGAAAAGACTGGAATAGCTACTGCTAAATAGTTATTCCACACTAGCTCTCCATATGAACAATTATTTTTCACTAAAGATTAAGCTAAATCACACAAAGGCACTCTAGGGTGGCATAAGAATGTCCACATGGGGAGCTTCTTCAGGATAGTATTGCACCCATGCTATTTCATGCTAACTATCCCTCTCGTTTTACAGGAACAGAACAAACTCATCTTATATTCTTTTAGCAAGCTCCAGCACTCTTGGGACCTGCCTGGTCTCAGGTTGCGTTCCAGTGATTGTGTGTGCCCATCAGGTCCCTCCTTTCAGGGAAACTCCCTTTTCTCAAACCTCTACTTCCCCGCAACCACCCTGTGTAAGCCTGATTCCAGTTGTCATTTTGCTTAATGCCTTTTCATTACAGAAGTTAGGGGTGAAGTCTTCCTTTTGCCTCTGACTGGTTTCTCCGAGTTGGCCAGCCCATCTATCTAAGGGAATGCTCCATTGTTTGACAGTTTGACTCATTCTGCCTTAATGCGTTGTAATCTCAGGCTTTGTGACTATGGGGGAGTGTACTGAAACTGTCTGCTCCCCCTGCCATTCCAACAAACCATCTCACAAAACACTCCTTGTTTGGCGTACAAACCCATATTCACCGCCAAGCATCCCCAAACTCATCAGACCTAAACTATATTTTTCAGGTTTCAGAGTAGCAGCCGTGTTAGTCTGTATCCGCAAAAAGAAGAACAGGAGTACTTGTGGCACCTTAGAGACTAACAAATTTATTAGAGCATAAGCTTTCGTGAACTACAGCCCACTTCTTCGGATGCATATTTTTCAGGTGATTGATTTCTGGTGCATCATTGAAACAATATGAAATTTCAATAAACTTGCAGAAGTGATATAATTAAAAAATTATGAATGAAAGTGGGATTTTCGGGGACTAGAAACCAAACTGTAATTTGGTGCCTGAAGCTTTTTGGTAGTCCCCCAAAATGGCACTTGCTCAAGCAACTCATTTGGGGCCTCCAAAATAATTAATGTACAAAATTACAGACTTAGAATTAGAGGCCACCTTTGAAAATTGCTCAATAGTAACATATCTATAGATATGATATATATATATATATATTAATTCTGCTTAAGCTATGTTATTGTTTCCTGTTTAGAAAGCAATAACAAAAACCCAGGCCACTCTGGCTCCCATTAAAGACAGTGTTAAGAACCGGATTTACTTCAAAGGGAGCAGGATTGAACCTCACCTTTTTGATGGGAGTCATACTCAACACTTCTCAGGCTTTTCCTCAAATATAAATATGGTCAGGTTTTCAAACATTACCTACTTATTGATCTCTTGTCTAAAAAAAAACAATAAATAACCAGCACTTACTGTGACCTGAAACATTTTAATAGAACATTTCTCTATGCTGTTCAAGGGAAGAAATGCTTTCCATTTACAGGCTGTGCAACAGTTTTGCCTTTTTCATGCTGCATTTCAGAATAATGAGAAACTAAAATAAAACTCTTCCCTGTATATTTCAATTAAACAAAGTTGTTCTCTTCCTTTTATATGTCTTGACGATGAACGCTTTGGCCAACACTCTTGGGTGCCAGATAGTAAGTACTCAAATCCATATTTTTCTGTCAACATTCAAAGGTCTTGAAATCCTACAGCTCCCATTCACTTCAATGCAGGTGCACAACACTTCAGAAAATCCGGATATTTAGGTTCCTAAATATGGATTTATGTACCTAAGAATCGACATCTCTGTTTGAAAATTACGCTTAAATACTGAATCTGATGGCCAAATAAGAGGCAACAGAAAGGAATCTTGTGTATTGATCTTTAAGCCCCTATATTCCATCATTTAATTAATACAGCAGGTCCCTCATCTAAATTGTTAAGTAATATGAAGTCTTAGGTGCTGCTAGCAAGTGCTGCACTAAAAGAAAGAAGTGACTCTGTTGTTCACCTACAAAATGGTCATATTGTGGTAGCTCCCTTTCAGAGAACAATGTTCAGAGAACGCTTTTCTCCCACAGTGCACCTGCACAGGAAGCAGTCAGAATGTTTCTTACAGTGGCTCTACCAAAAAGTCCTTTGATGTCAATGGAATCCTTCCACTGGCTTGAGTGGGCTTTGGACTAGACCAAGTTTCCCCCAAGATCTAGGGAAAAGGCTAGTAAAATCAGAAGTGCTGTGCATGTGATTCTTCACATATGATTCTTCTTTTCTTTCCGGGAGCATCTGCAAGTACCTGAAAACGCATAACTATGACAGAACGATTTTTGAGAACACTGTGTTTTGGCTTGTTTTAGTAGATTTTAGGGAAGTTAATGCATGATTGTGAATAGGGGTCACACAGAACATTAGGTCTTATGTGATAGAAATTATCCAGGGATTGATCTAGCACCAGTTGAAAGAAATAGTAAATCCTCCCCGCAGATACAGTATTTGCTGCAACAGTGTCACAACCACGGTAAAACTTTAACTACCTTCTAATTCATTTCTCAAATGCTGCAATTGACCCAGTTGCTCTCTCTCCTTCATTGTTTCCCTGAACAGAACTAAACTAGTACCCATAATCCAGGATCCTAACTTTGCTGCGGCAGGAAATGAGTAACTCTTGGAAGTCAATAGGAATAACTTATATCCTGCAGCAAGACAGTAGGGGCCAGGAGTATGCAAGTTATTATCAAGATAGTTTACCGTTAGCTTTTGCTTGACAAACTCTGTTATAAGGAACCTTGTGAAGGTAGTTTTGTTTTGTCCATTTTGGTTGCTAGAATATTTGTAGGGGGAGGGAAGGATGAAGGGAGTAATATTTATCCCTCTGCAAAAAGATTCCAGAAGTGCCAGTTGCCTGATTTTTTGTTTGTTTGGGGTTTTTTTTTTTTTTTTTTTTTTTGCTAGTAATTATGAGGTAATTTCCTTTTAAAGGTGTTTTTTATGTTAATTCAAGTAGCAGCAGATAATGGGTAATTGGGACCCAGCCCATATTTACTCCTGGAAATACCTAAGGGAAAGCTCTCAGAAAAAAACACTAAACACCTGTCATATTGACTGTTATTGAAGCATGTAGCACCCTTACCACATGAACAATGGAAATCATCTACTGAAAATATTTCATGGTTCCTAAACTTGTATCTATATACGAGGAGATTATATCCTATATCATCTTTAAAGAATTTACTTTGCTTTCTTGGATGCTTCAGTTTAAAACATTTCTCTGTCTCTGTCCCTCACTCCGTTTCTCTTAAGCTAAGACATGCAAGAAAACAAAGTAAACCCTTTAAAGATGATAATTATAATGTTAAGTGACTGTGGATTTAGGGGAATATATTTGGGGAATAGGAAGGAATCCTTATGGAAGGGCATTCTCTATGGTAGAAAACAGTGAATTGCTTTTTTTGCATTTACAGTATAGCTTTTTATTTTCTGAATTCAAATGAGAAATTTTACACAGCCCTGGGTCACTAAATGCAATTATAGACACCAATCCTACACATGATTATGTACATGATTAAGTTCAGGGATGTAATCAGTCCCCTTGAGTTCCTTGTGGCAGCTCTTGTGCATAAAGTTTTGTGAATTCATAAATGTTTGCAGAATCAGGGCATAGGAATGTTTCTGTAGTCCATCCTAAGATGATTGTTACCTGAAATGAGACTATCCTTTTCCCAGTGTTAGGTGTCTTGTACATGCAAATTTACTGCAATATAGATTCAAAATGTAAAGATCTGCTTAAGATGGCAATAGTTCAGTATTCCTGAAATTAATGAATATGAATGAAATGAAACATTAAAGCATGGTAAAAATATAAGGCCAATATGGCAATTGTAATAGTTTTTGCCTATATTTTCAGTTTTGCCACTTTCTTATTGTAACTGTGTAATTCAGTCATCATCTTTTGGAATCCAGGGTCTAAATAATAATGTCAAAAATTTTTCATGTCCTAAAAGGTTAATGGCTGCAACCTCTCCAGTACAGAATATTCATTAATATTTATTGTGTACATTTTAAATACTTTTATTAGATATTTAGGACTATCTTAAAAACTACTGGAAGACAAGATGAGGAAGAGAGCAAATATAGTGCCAATCTATAAAAAGGGGAATAAGGACAACCCAGGGAACTACAGACTCATCAGCTTATTTTCAGTACATGGAAGGATAATGAAACAATTAATCAAGTAATTAATTTTCAAAGACCTAGAAGATAATAAGGTGATAAACAACAGTCAACATTGATTTGTCAAGAACAAATCATGTCAAACCAACCTAATAGCTTTCTCTGACAGGGCAACAAGCTCTGTGGATATCAGGGAAGCGGTAGATGTGATATATCTTGAGTTTAGTAGGGCTTTCGACACTGTCTTGTGTGACCTTCTCATAAACAAATTAAGCAATTATAACCTAAATAGAGCTACTCTAAGGTGGGTGCATAACTGGTTGAAAACTGTCCCAGAGTGTAGTTATTAGTCGTTCACAGTAAAGCTGGAAGGACATATCAAGTGGGGTTCTGCAGGGATTGGTCTTGGGCCTGGATCTGTTTAATATCGTCATAAATGATTTAGATAATGGCATAAAGAATACCATTATAAAGCTTGTGGATGATACTAAGCAAATGCTTTGGATGATAGGATTAAAATTCAAACTGATCTAGAAAAACTGGAGAAATGATCTGAAGTCAATAGGATCAAATTCAAGAAGGAGAAATGCAAAGTACTCCACTTAGGAACGAATAATCAATTGCACATAAACAAGATGGGAAATGACTGCCTAGGAAGGAGTACTGTGGAAAGGAGACGACTGTGTGGGACTTGATAACAGCCTTCAAGTACATACAAGGTTGTTATAAAGAGGAGGGTGATAAACTGTTCTCCTTAACCGAGAAGCAATGGGTTTAAATTGCAGCAAGGAAGGTTTAGGCTGGACATTAGAAAAATCTTCCTAACTCTCAGGGTAGTTAAGTATTGGAACAAATTGTCCAGGAAGGTTGTGGAATCTCTGTCATTGGAGGTTTTTAAAAACAGGTTAGACAAACGCCTGTCAGGAATGGTCTAGTTATTACATAGTCCTGCTTTGAGTGCAGAGAATTGAACTAGATGACCCACTGCAGTCCCTTCCAGTCCTACACTTCTATGATTATTCCATTTACATAAGCTCTTCATTTGAATTTGCAGACTAGTTGAGTCAGCTAGCATAACTTCCATCTCTCTTTTTTAGGGCCCAAATATGCAATGTTTAGGGGTTCTAAGAGATGCGAACACAATTCTAACACTTTCCTTAACATCATTGGGCTCAGCATCTTGCAAGATTGAACACTTAATATCCTTTAGATACTATCCTTCACCCAACTACCCACCAAAAAGCTCTTTAGGCTTCTTCACTCAGATGCAATGCATAGGGACAGCTACAGGGAACTGATTGCAGCTCACTCATCTCAAGCTGCCTACCTGTGAAGCACATTAGGGTTGTATAGGCAAATCCCTAACTTAAGTGACTGGAACTTTATGCCAGTACAGGATTGGAAACAGCAGAACACTGCCCTCTCTCTCTCTCCCTCTTCCCTGCCAATACTTTCCCCATTAGATCCCTGCCACAAGCCCACTACAACCCAGAAAACATCATTATTTTATGCCTGAGGTCACAGATGAGCTGGTGCCTGTTTTAGTCAGATCTCTACCAGTAGAATTCTCTTGCAGTTTAAATCCATCTTGTGCTACTTATACAGCATTAAATGGCCTTAGCAGACCAGAAAATATGGCTCACAAGAGTAAACTGAATGAATTATCCAGCTAATTAGCAAAGGCAGGGTATATGCATAAACATATGTGTGCTATTATATTTCTTTATTGCTTTATTGTTATGTGAATACATTACACACCAAAAGGTGCCACACTAATAGCCCTAGAGTCCTTTCTCCACAAAATCGCAAAAAAAAAAAAAAGAAAAGAAAAAGTCATCCCAAAAGGTGTAAGCCTGGGGGGCGAGCAGGGAAGGAAAGCAGATTTGTATTTGCACACGGAGCAAATTTGATGGGACAAGTCAATGAGAGACAACCATTGAACAAACATTACAATGTTTATAAAGTAAATAAATGCCCTGAAAAGATTTTTTTTTTACACTCATACTGGATTTCTGTCTCTCATGGAGATGAAGAATGATATTCGCAAGAGGGTGATTCCTGTGGCTTATTAACTATATCAGATATAGAGAAAGAAATACTTCTTATAGTACAGTTTTTCTTTGTGTTTATTCATTTCTCAATTGCCCTTTGCTATGAGCTTTTAAAATCTTTCTAAAATAATCTGTTGGTTCCCTAGCAGATGATTGGCCTAGAGAGAAGTACTTCAATTTTTTACAGCTGATTTTCATCCAGAAGGCCCAGTGATATATTTGAGCAAGATATCCCTTTGTAACAACCTTTTTATCTGCTTTCTTCAGCGCCCATTATCTCAGAGATAAAGGTAGTATCAGTAAGCATATTACTGATAACAATAACAGAAAAGTACTTTAAAACAACAAACCAAACTTTCAAGCACCAAAATATGTTCCCTTAGAGATCAAACTTAGGCTTAGGTCTGTGTTTATTTATCTGAACTATTTCATACATTCAGAGACTTTATATGGTTCCATATGATCTCACTATTAGTCTCAGACTTACTGAGTAGAAGGCAGTGGAATATTTCTCAGTGGTAGTGACTGGTGACTTTTGGAAGACACAATGTCTCCTTGACAGGGGTGGGGTGGAAGGGCAGGGCTGGGGTCAGCCTCCTCCAGCTAGCCCAGGGCTCCAGCAGTGATTTAAAAGGCCTGGTAGCAGCAGCAGCAGCCTGGAGCCCCGGACCGTTTTAAATCACCAGCCCTGGGGCAGCTGCCCCGCCCTCCATAGGTGACTCGGGAGGGGCAAAAGGGGCAATGATGAGGACCCTTCTTAAAGAGCTGCCATGGCAGTGCTTTAACTTTGCTGCTAACGGGTTAGTACCAGCTTCTTACCAGTATGCCGTATCAGCCCATACCTGCCCACTTTCACCCCCGATTCTTGATATTGGGATAGGAGGAAGCAGAGTGCAGGAATGGGCCCTGCTTTACCTATATAAATGTGCAGAAAGCTCTCCCCAGCATAGATATGCTGGTATAAAGGAAGGAGGGGGTAATGCTCCTACCCCTATATAGTGCAGAAACTCTTCCTCTGAGGCTAATGCACTAATATTTCTTTTGGACACTAAAGTTCTGCTCTCTTTATCTTGGCTCTGGCAGGAAGGACAATCTGAGTCCTCACTCCATATTCTGAAATTCGTAGACATAGAATCATAGAAGATTAGGGTTGGAAGAGGGGGTAAGGAGGTCATCTCGTCAACTAGTCCAACCCCCTGCTCAAAGCAGGACCAACCCCACCTAAATCATCCTAGCCAGGGCTTTGTCAAGCCGGGCCTTAAAAACCTCTAAGGATGGAGATTCCAGCACTTCTCTAGGTAACACATTCCAGTGCTTCTCCACACTCCTAGTGAAATAGTTTTCCCTAATATCCAACCAGATCTCTCCCACTGCAACTTGAGACCATTGCTCCGATTCTGTCATCTGCCACTACTGAGAACAGTCTACATCCATCCTCTTTGGAATCCCCTTTCAGGTAGCTGAAAGCAGCTATCAAATCCCCCTTCATTCTTCTCTTCTGCAGACTAAATAATCCCAGTTCCCTCAGCCTCTCCTCATAAATCATATGCTCCAGCCCCCTAATCATTTCCGTTGCCCTCCACTGGATTTTTTCCATATCCTTCTTGTAGTGTGAGGCCCAAAACTGGGCACAGTACTCTACATGAGGCCTCACCAATGCCAAATAGAGGTGAATGATCACGTCCCTCCATCTGCTGGCAATACCCCTACTTATACAGCCCAAAATGCTGTTAGCCTTTTTGGCCACAGGGGCACACTGTTGACTCATATCCAGCTTCTTGTCCACTGTAACCCCTAGGTCTTTTTCTGCAGAACTGCTTCCTAGCCATTCAGTCCCTAGTCTGTAGCAGTGCATGGGATTCTTCTGTCCCAAGGGCAGGACTCTGCACTTGTCCTTGTTGAACCTCATCAAATTTCTTTTGGCCCAATCTCAAATTTGTCTAGGTCCCTCTGTATCCAATCCCTATCCTCCAGCATATCTACCACTCCTCACAGTTTAGTATCATCTGAAAACTTGCTGAGGTGCAATCCACGCCATCCTCCAGATCATTAATGAAGATATTGAATAAAACCTGCACCAGGACCGACCCTTGGGGCACTCCGCCTGATACCGGCTGCCAAGTAGATATGGAGCCATTGATCACTACCCGTTGAGCCCAATGATGTAGCCAGCTTTCTATCCACCTTATTGTCCATTCATCCAGCCCACACTTCTTTAACTTGCTGGGAAGAATACTGTGGGAGACTGTATCAAAAGTTTTGCTAAAGTCAAGGAATAATACGTCCACTGCTTTCCCTTCATCCACAGAGCCAGTTATCTCATCATAGAAGGCAATTAGGTTAGTCAGCTATGACTTGCACTTGGTGAAACCATGCTGACTGCTCCTGATCACTTTCCTCTCCTCGAAGTGCTTCAAAATTGATTCCTTGAGGCTGACTGACTGACTGGCCCCGGATCCTCCTTCTTCCCTTTTTTAAAGATGGGCACCACATTAGCCTTTTTCCAGTCATCCGGGACCTCCCCCGATCGCCATGAGTTTTCAAAGATAATGGCCAATGGCTCTGCAATCACATCCGCCAACTCCTTTAGTACCCTCGGATGCAACGCATCCGGCCCCATGGATTTGTGCTCATCCAGCTTTTCTAAATAGTCCTGACCACTTCTTTCTCCACAGAGGGCAGGTCACCTTCTCCCCATACTGTGCGGCCCAGTGCAGTTGTCTGGGAGCTGACTTTGTTTGTGACGACAGAGGCAAAAAAAGCATTGAAGACAGAGGCAAAAAAAGCATTGAGTGCATTAGTTTTTTCCACATCCTCTGTCACTAGGTTGCCTCCCCCATTCAATAAGGGGTCATTAAGTAATCATTGAGTAAGTAATCAAAGAGCAGTTAGAATATGGCTCCAAGAAGATGAACCCAGAGAAACCACCAACACTAAAGGTAAAATTCCTAATCCTAACATGAAGGAATATCTTTTTTCAGTTCTCTCCTACTGGTACGTACTGCCTGATGTAAATGTGATGCATCGGGCTTACAAAATGAAAAGGCAAACTTTGTCATAAATATTTCTTTCAACTAAATTCCAATAAATTAACTCTACTGTCCACTGTCCAACTCATTGTGTCTAGTTGATTTTATTTATACGAATTCTAGCTGCACAGAAGACTGATTTATCCATGAAACTTTGGCCTTTGTCATAAGAGAAAAATTACCTACATGCTCCTAAATTGTAAAGCTGCTCATTAGAAAATGGCAAATATCACATGAGCTTCTCACCTCCTAATCAGGAAAAATACTCTTCTGACCATTCTTTTCACTTACCACCAGTCAACTGGGAACATGAAAACGATTTGACTAATGCTCGAGTAACTGGGATGAGGATGTGGAGAGAAAAGAGTTTGGGGCCCAGTTATATTTTTATTTAAATTAAATAAATTTATACCTTCAGGTAAGTGTGTGTGTGTGTGTGTGTGTGTGTGTGTGTGTGTGTGTGTGTGTGTATGTGAGACAGAGAGAGAGAGAGAGAGAGAGAGAGAGAGTAGTATGTTCTCCCATGACTGCAGTAGAAAGGAGTATTTGTGGATGGTCTCCTCCCTATAGTCATCAGCCTGAGCTGATGACAGTATTGTCTCCTCCAATGTGCCACTGGTCACAGTGTTGCAAGGTAAGAGGAGAAATATTCTGCTTTTCTTCCTGACTGATTTTTCTTTTGTAGCCATGAGGATGGAAGACACCATGATGTGGCTATGTGGCCACTTTACTATTTCCAGGACAGAGTAATGCAGGATTATGTGGCTGCTTCTGAGAAGAATATACTCCCTTAGAATAAGACACTCTTACGCAGCTGGGCTGACAGTGACAGGGATGATTTTGGGGTTGGATAAAGGAAAATAGATAGATAGATAGATAGATAGATAGATAGATAGATAGATAGATAGATAGATAGATCTGTTTTCCTTTTATTTTCCTTTATCCAACCCCAAAATCATTCCTTTATCCAACCAATTCTTTATCGTTTATCATTCCTTTGTCCAACCAAAAATCATCACTTTAATTTCTGAAACTGCTGAGTCACTATAGTGACTATACTATAGTTTCAGAAATTAAAGTTAATCAGTTCACAGTTGCTGAAAATATCCTTTAAAAGGTTTTTATAAAAATACTTCATTATCAGCATGTGCATTGTCTTCTACCTACTGATTCACAGCAGTCGAAAGAAAAAAATATCAAATTTGAACTGTCCACATTTGAGCATTACAGCAAAGAGCACTATAACATCTGGGTTATAAAGTAAAAACACTCATGAATGCCACAATTCTGAAAATCATGAATGATATTAAAAATCATTGAAGGTTTTTGTTCTGAAATAGCATGGGAACCCCAGAGATGATATACTCTGAGTACTTTCAGGTATCCATAAGTATAGGTCATGAATTAAAGTGAAAATTTGGGGCTTCTAATTCCAATGCAGGGTCACTTTATATTCATTACCACCAACATTTGCAAATCTGGTACAAGTACCCCTGGGGAAGAAGCTAACATTTCAATATGCTCAATGTAATTAGTCAAAATTGCCTTTTGCTGAAATTCATGGGGATAAATTGTTCCCTCTAATGTAGATTATCAAACTGCTTGAGTTTAACTATCCTCATTAATTTACTGATACTAAGGGGCCTATGGAATGTACTACTGAGTGTAGTCAGGTGGACCTATACAGGAGGTTTGGGGCATATCTGGGAACATTAAAAAGGACAAAATACTATAGGAAAATTCCATATAACAGAAATTTATTCAGCTTTATATTTATTCTCTGTGAGGCCACTTAGGGATCTTGGGCAAAATCAGTACTTGGTCCTGCTAGTGAAGGCAGGGGTCTGGACTCGATGACCTTTCAAGGTCCCTTCCAGTTCTAGGAGATAGGATATCTCCATTAATTTAAATCATTACTAAGTTGTAAAAACACAGAAAATGATAAATGACAAATCACTTTGGGGAATATACATCAAGACTCTGATTCATTAAAAAATTAGACAATACCCATTTTTCAGCTGATTTGTATGCATGAATCAGACTGCAGACTTTGCATGCAGTTCAAAAATGAAATGCTACTGACGCTAGAAAGCGTGCTTTGGGTTTCAGTAAGCAAAGACTTATGCTTGAAAATAGAAGATGGATATGTGGAAAATTACAATTTACTTAAATTTACTCATAAAAGGATTGGTCAAATGGTCAATAGCTGGAATTTATTCAAATCCCTATTCATAATGGACCCAAACTTTCACTCCTTACTCGGTAGTCAGTAGGAGTTTTTGTCTACATAAGCACCGAGGGCAAAAATGATCTTCTTATATTCATAAGGTAGAACTCGGTTTTGAAATGCTGCCCTCCCTGCATGTACAGATTTCAACAATGGGGATCAATATATGTAGAGGCACCAGAACTGTGAAGCTGTGCTGTGAAGGAATAATTCTTTACTAACTAATGGTCCAATCCAACTCTCATTGAAGCCAACAGTGAGACTGCATATACAGTATCAACTAGGAAATATAGTTCTAGAGTACACTGGACCAGATTAGTTTAGAAAGATTCTTATAGTAGTTATTCATATAGATTTTGGTTTAAACTTTGACCAGACGGGCAAAATTTTCTAATGTTTTTTTACAGTCACATTTTCAGAGGACAGAACCTGAGGGTGTAAAAGTGTCTTAATATATTTTTTAAGAGGGGAGAGAGGGAAAAGTATTTGGAAATAATGAGTTGTGACACCTGATAAAGCAGCTGAAGTGTGGGACCTGTGTGGGTGCAAAAGGGAAGGTGACCTATAAGCAGGCCTTCACACTAGGTAGTAGCAGTAACAAATTGTCAAAGGTGTGCCTCTCCTGGAGCCATGTGTGCGTGCATGCGTTCGTGAAGTGGATCGCATTATGTGGGGAGAGGTTCGATCAGATGATTTGAAACTAAGATGAGTTTGGAGTGTGCAAAAAAAGATGGGCACACACTGCCTATTTTCAAAAGTTACACAGGCACTTGTTTATGATCAGTCTAAGGCCTGGTCTATACTATGACTTTAATTCGGATTTAGCAGCGTTAAATCGAATTAACCCTGCACCCGTCCACACAACGAAGCCATTTATTTTGAAATAAAGGGCTCTTAAAATCGATTTCTGTACTCCACCCCGATGAGCAGAGTAGTGCCAAAATCAATATTGTCATTTTGAATTAGGGTTAGTGTGGCCGAAATTCGATGGTATTGGCCTCCGGGAGCTGTCCCACAGTGCACCACTGTGACTGCTCTGGACAGCAATCTGAACTCGGATGCACTGGCCAGGTAGACAAGAAAAGCCCCATGAACATTTGAATTTCATTTCCTGTTTGCCCAGATTGGAGAGCACAGGTGACCACAGATAGCTCAGCTCATCAGCACAGGTAACCATGCAGGCCGATAATTGAAAAAGAGCACCAGCATGGACCGTACGGGAGGTACTGGATCTGATAGCTATATGGGGACAGGATTCAGTGCTAGCAGAACTTCGTTCGAAAAGACAAAATGCCAAAACTTTTGAAAAAATCTCCAAGGGCATGATGGAGAGAGGCCACAATAGGGACTCAGATCAGTGCCGCGTGAAAGTCAAGGAGCTCAGACAAGCCTATCAAAAAACAAAGGAGGCAAACGGTCGCTCCGGGTCAGAGCCGCGGACATGCCGCTTCTACGCTGAGCTGCATGCAGTTCTAGGGGGGGCCACCACCACTACCCCACCTCTGACCGTGGATTCCGAGGCAGGGATAATCTCATCAGCTACACCTGAGGATTCTGCGGACGGTGAAGAGGAGGAGGAGGAGGATGAGCATGCAGAGGGCACCCAGCACTCCGTTCTCCCCAACAGCCAGGATCTTTTTCTCAGCCTGACTGAAGGACCCTCCCAACCCTCCCAAGCCAGTATCCAAGACCATGACCCCATGGAAGGGACCTCAGGTGAGTTTACCTTTGAAAATATAAAACTTGTTTTAAAAGCAAGCGTTTTTTAATGATTACTTTGCCATGAGGACTTGGGATGCATTTGCGGCCAGTACAGCTATTGGAAAAGTCTGTTAATGTGTCTGGGGATGGAGCGGAAATCCTCCAGGGACATCTCCATGAAGCTCTACTGGAGGTATTCCAAACGCCTTGCCACAAGGTTTCTGGGCAGTGCAGCCTTATTCTGTCCTCCATGGTAGGACACTTGACCACGCCATGCTTGCAGCAAGTAATCTGGTATCATTGCATGACAAAGCCTGGCAGCGTATGGTCCCAGTGTTTGCTGACATTCAAGCAACATCCGTTCTTTATCTCGCTGTGTAATCCTCAGGAGAGTGATATCGCTCATGGTAACCTGGTTGAAATATGGGAATTTAATTAAGGGGACAGAGGTGGCCATTCCTACTGGGCTGTTTGCCTGTGGCTGAAAAGAAATCTTCCCTGCAGTTAGCCAAGCGCAGGGCGGGGGGGAGGGAATTGGCCCTGAGCTTTTTGCGTTTGGCTAGCAGGGATCTTCCCTGTTACCAGCCACGCGGTGGGGGGAGGGGTACAGCAATCATCCCAGGGAATTGGATGGGAGGGGGTTTACTTTGTTTTCTGCCGCTGAAGGTTAACTGGAAAACTGCAGCAGTCAACGGGCTTTGCTTGATATGTGGGAAAGGAGGGCGCAAAAGCCGAAAGACAATGGCTTACCATGGCCACATGCAAGCTGAATTCTGTTGCCCGGACTTGCGTCTGTGATCTCTAACACCAAAGTCACAGACACTCAATATTAAGATGGAAAATGCGATCTTGTACTGAAATCACGTGCTATTTAATGTGAATAGTGTTGTTCACATGAAAGAGTATTAGCATTGTTCTGTAAAATGTATCATTTTAAAAACTTCTCTCCTTTTTTTCAACCCTCCCTCCATTTTTTTCAAGCCTCCCTCCTCCGTCCCAAAAGCTATCTCAGATAAGGCGGCGGAGAAAGAGGACGCGAGATGAGATGTTCACGGAAATAATGGAATGCACCCCAATGAAAGAGCTCATTTGAATGAGTGGAAGGACACGGTATCTAAATTTAGGAAACATGCCAGTGAACGTGAGGTCATGAGGGACGCTCGAGATGAGAGGTGGCAGGGTGCAACGCTGGGGCTGCTGCGTGATCAAACGGACATGCTCCGGCGTCTGGTGGAGCTTCAGGAACGGCAGCAGGATAACAGACTGCCGCTGCAGCCGCTGTATAACCTCCCTCCCCCGTCACCATGTTTCATATCCCGCTCACCCAGACATGTAAGAACGTGGGGGGGGGGGGGAGGCTCTGTGCACCCTCCCACTCCACCCCAGTGGACAACCCAACCAAAAGGCTATCATTATATTGATTTTTTTCAGTGGCCTTTTACTTCCCTCCTATCCTCCTCCCAAACCTCACCCAGATTACCTTGTCGGTTCTCTCCCTATGTTTATAATCAATTAATAAAGAATACATGATTTTTAAACGATAGTGACTTTATTTCCTTTGAAAGCAAGCTGGGGGAAGGGGGAGAGTGGATTCCTTACAGAGAATGAGTCAATAAAGGGGGCAGGTTTTCATGAAGGAGAAACAAACAGAAATTTCACACTGTAGCCTAGCCAGTTATGAAACTGGTTTTCAAAGCTTCTCTGATGCACAGCGCTTCCTGGTATGCTCTTCTAATCGCCCCTGGTGTCTGGCTGTGCGTAATCAGCAGCCAGGCAATTTGCCTCAGCCTCCCACCCCGCCATAAAGGTCTCCCCCTTACTTTCACAGAGATTGTGGAGCACACAGCAAGCAAAAATAACAATGGGGATATTGGTTTGGCTGAGGTCTGAGCGAGTCAGTAACCATCACCAGCAACCTTTTAAACGGCCAAATGCACGTTCTACCAACATTCTGCACTTGCTCAGCCTGTAGTTGAACAGCTCCTGACTCCTGTCCAGGCTGCCTATGTATGGCTTCATGAACTATGGCATTAAGGGGTAGGCTGGGTCCCCAAGAATTTCCCAGAGTCACTACCTTTCGTAGCAGCACCTCAGTGATTGCTTTGGCTACTTGCATCACAGCAGCCCCCACAGTAGATTTGCCCACTCCAAATTGATTCCCGACTGACCGGTAGCTGTCTGGCGCTGCAAGCTTCCACAGGGTTATCATCACTCGCTTCTCAACTGTGAGGGCTGCTCTCATCTTGGTATGCTGGCGCTTCAGGGCAGGGGAAAGCAAGTCACAAAGTTCCAAGAAAGTGCCCTTACTCATGCAAAAATTTCGCAGCCACTGGGAATCATCCCACACCTGCAATACTATGCGGTCCCACCTGTCTGTGCTTGTTTCCCAGGCCCAGAATCGGTGTTCCACGGCTATAACCTGCCCCATTAACAGCATGATCTCCAAAGCACCGGGTCCCGCAGTTTGATAGAATTCCATGTCCATATCCTCATCACTCTCGCCGCCGCGCTGCCGTAGCCTACTCCTCGCCGCCTGGTTTTGCAGGTTCTGGTTCAGCATAAACTGCACGATAATGCGCGAGGTGTTTACAATGTTCATGACTGCTGTCTTGAGCTGAGCGGGCTCCATGCTTGCCGTGGTATGGCGTCTGCACTATTCACCCAGGAAAAAGGCGCGAAACGGTTGTCTGCCGTTGCTTCCCTGGAGAGGGGGGAGAATATACCCAGAACCACCCGCGACAATGTTTTTGGCCCCATCAGGCATTTGGATCTCAACCCAGAATTCCAATGTGTGGAGGAGACTGCGGGAACTATGGGATAGCTATGGGATAGCTACTCACAGTGCAGTGCTCCAGAAATCGACGCTAGCCCCGGTACATGGACGCACACCACCGAATTAATGTGCTTAGTGTGGCTGCATACATTCAACTTTATACAATCTGTTTCCAAAATTCAAATTATATAAATTTGGGATAATCCCGTAGCGTAGACATACCCTAAGAGTGGCTTTGGCAGGACTTGGTGATGAATATCTCCAAGCAGAGGAAATAGCTCAAAATGGGTATTGTCTCTAATAAAAGGCAGAGGATTTTGAGGGATCAAAGGTGCATATTGCAAGCAGTAATAATAGTCTATTGCACCAGAGCACCCTTTCAAAATCTCCGTATTATTCCCAAATACCAAACTCTGTGCACATCCAGACATTTCAGTGTCAGTTCCGCTGTGGACCACAGTGTTTGAAACAAATTTCATTTGAACATGTTCATGCTGGTTTTTGTGTTCACTTTTGTGACTATTTCAGCAAATTAGTTTAGTGGTAGAATATTTAGGGAAGGTAAATTTGTTCTCTTTGTGGATGACAGCAAAATTTTTGCTGTGTTTTTTTTTTTTTTTTTTTTTAGATCTTGATCTAAATTCTTTAATGCTAAATATTCTGAACACTATCTGTTACATCAGCACCTACTGTACCCACAATTTGACATTATTAATGAGCCTCAGGAGTAATATATCACAACTATTTTGCTGTGTTGTAAATAACAATGCTGGAAGGAGTTTGACAGAATTTGAACTGAAAAGAAAGAGCAATAAAGGGCAAGAAACAATTAACTTGCATTGAGAAGAACTTTGACCTTGCAAGTAGCTTGAGCTAATAGAAGGCACAAATAAAATAAATGTAGAAGATCAAATCTGGGAACAAGAATTTAAAGAAAGAAATGGAGTTTAAATGGAAACGTGATGTAGCATGCTAATCAGAAAAGAGATTTGTAAGTTATTATCTAAAAAATAAAATCTCCAAAATCTTCAGAAAAAATGTACATGTGCAATGACATGGCAAAAGATTCCAGGATGATTGTTAGAGGAATAGGATATAAAACAAAGGAGCTGGCTTAACAATGGTAGAAGGGATTTAGCTCAAATTCACTTAAATTGTGCATCGAGCACAGGTCACCTTTACTTGAGAAGGATATAATTAGTTTTATAAGGGTCCACGTCCATGTCACCAAGTGATACAATATTAAATCATCAAAACACTGTCTGAATAACAATTGAAAAAATAAAATTAGACAATTTAGAATACACGAGAGTGCATATTGATCTAATTCAGTGGTGGGAAACCTGCGTCCTGTGGGCCACACACCGCCCCTCAGGGTAATCCACTGGCGTGCTGTGAGACAGTTTGTTTCCATTGTTTAAATGGCTGCCCGCAACTCCCAATGGCCATGGTTTCCCATTCCCAGCCAATGGGAGCTGTGGGAAGTGGTGAACGTTGAACTACGGCCACTGGGAGCTGCGGGTGGTCAATGTAAACAAACTGTCTTGTGGAGTGCCAACAGATTACACTGCTGGGCTGTGTGTGACCTGCGGGCCTCAGGTTGCCCACCACTGATTTAATACATATTTCTTTTAGCACAATGGCTTCCTGGTCCATGACTATGGCTCCTAGGTGATGTGGTGGTGGTAATAAATAAAATAAAATTGTAAATATTATTATAATTATAATAATAATTATTAATAATAATATCATTCATTTATTTAATTCCTCTTATCTTGTCACCATCTCTAACTCTATTGTAAGTGATGTTGCCTTTTATAACTCTCATGTTGTTTATTGAGAAGTAAAATGCACCTGTGGGTATGTCTACACTGCAATAAAACATCTGCATCTGGCCCCTTTTAGCTGACTCAGTCCCACGGGGCTTGGACTGTGGGCCTATCAAATTTCCAGGTTAGGCTGCAGCCTAGGCTCTAGTATCCCACCATGTCTCTACTGCAATTGTATAGCTCTTGAGCCTGAGCCCTATAAGCTTGAGTCAGCTGACACAGGCTAGTCACTGGTGTTTTTTTGCAGTGTAGACATACTCTATATGTCTTAGGTTCCTATACATCTTCCATGTTGGTAGGATGGGCCATTTAAGTGTGTATGGACAAAAGGACTTAGTG
The DNA here is from genome assembly GCF_013100865.1 of Trachemys scripta elegans. Classification (NCBI taxonomy): domain Eukaryota; kingdom Metazoa; phylum Chordata; order Testudines; family Emydidae; genus Trachemys; species Trachemys scripta. The sequence continues at coordinate 256,559,934 of NC_048298.1, read as the reverse complement.
TCACAATGCTTATCTTTTAAGCACTTAAAAAAACACAGTGACATATTATGATTCACAGTGCCTGAGTTAGCACCTAGGCTCCCCATACAATGCATGATGTTACCAAATTTGCCCGTTACTTTGGGGTATGCTCATTTATTAGGGTTACTCTTCTGGGTGGTTTCTGTAATTCTATCAATGTACTGCTTGTGTTCTCATACAGATCTCTACTTCTCACTGCTGCAAGTTCCCTCCCAGTGGAGCTATTCTGCAGGACCTACGTTCCCCAGGGCTGGGTTCCTCCAGCCTCAGAATCAGACAAAACACACACACATACACACACACACACACACACACACATTAACAGAGTGCGTCTGAGAGAACCAGGTTAATCAGCACTACCAAGTTGACCCCTTATATGTCCCTTGACTCAGTAGGCTACACCGAACAGCATTTCCAAGCAGTCACCCTGATATGCCATGGGAACCACACCAGAATAGAGTATGCCTGAGCAGACTGAGTTGAGCAACTCTTCCAAGCAAGTCCCTATCCCCATTTTCACATTACAGTTGTTCTGGTAGTAGCCCACTTGATGAGCAAACCTCACAGGATTTTTGGGCACTTCAGGGATCTTTTAGTTTAGGTAGGAGAAGCGATGCTGCAGAGTGAATGAGGAAGCAAAAAAAAAAAAACACACATCCACCGGGCGGGGGGGAAGGGGAGGGACAGAGAGAAGCAACCAGCTTAACCATGAAAGTTATTTATTGCCACATAATAACCATAGGGGAGTCAAACAAACAAAACAGTTATAATATTAAATCCAACTTAAATTTAATTATAAAAGTCAGGTTTAGAAAACTATAACTGATCACACAAGTCAGGGTCAAAAGGCTATACTCAGAGAGAGAGAGAGAGAGAGAGTGAGAGCTGGGTTCTCACCACTCCGTGAAGCTTGAATCAATCGAGGTTCCCAGGTAGTGGTGGTAGTTGAGGGTCCGGAGTGTGGGGACAGGAAGAGCCCCCAGCACTATCCTGTTAGGAAAAGATGAAGTACTAATGGAACTGATGCAGATTTTGGATCCAGGCATTGGAACACTTACTTGAGCATGGGTAGGTTTTTTTTTAGAGAAACAACAATGGCTCAAAGGAAAACACTAGATTTGTTTATGTGTAAACTGATGGCTGAAGGGAGTGTACCAGAGTTGTTTTGTTCAGGCTGAACAATGGGAATTGATTGTTCCTGGCTATGGGCAGTGTTCCTTGGAAGGGAGCTCACAATGCAATTAGGGAGCTTCACTATTTTGGATTCCAATAAAGGACTGATTACTAGAATTGGTCTGATAACTACTGAGCTGGGTGTGTGCAGGCGTGGGTGAGTGCAGATGTGGGTTCCTTAACATCTGGAGCAGAGATCCCCCATCATGCAGTGCTTCACTGCTTTTCTGGTCCCAGAGTTCCGTTCAGTTCTTGCCTTGGAATATCTGTTATCCATTCTGTATGATAATGGGGATGCCTCCCTGTCCCATCTCTTATGCAAATGAGGCTAGGGGAATTTCCTTAATCCTGTCACCCTTATCCCAGTGGTTTAGTTGTGTCTCCCACTGCCTTTTCATTGATTTTTGTAAGTCTTTCTTCTGATCAGTTTTGGTTCAAGCAGAGGCTGAGCAGGGAATGGGGAGGTCTTTTGTGAGTCATTTTGTGAGGCTGGGTACTGTGCCTGGGTTTCCCAAGAACATAAAGCTGAGAGGTAACAAAGGAGAGATGGGAGACTTAGAATATGATTCTCAAAAGCTGGCATGATAGGCAGGGAGCTACCTAAACTAACCAATGGGAGATATTGACAGGAGGTGTGTGCTAAGCCCCACTCCTCTTACAGAGGTATGTTCCTAAGTC